>NC_061514.1:148610413-148630246 GCF_022539505.1 Lolium rigidum
CGGCTCCCATGAATGACGTTATCTCTACCGAGCAAGGTAGATCATCCCTCTTCTCTTTTGTTTACACATGTACTTTAGTTTAGTTTTTCTTTATTTATGGATGACACTCCTCCCAACCTTTTGCTTACACAAGCCATGGCTAACCGAATCCTCGGGTGCCTTCCAACATTCACATACCATGAAGGAGTGTCTATTTGCGAAATTAAGTTGCTTACTGATGAATCGCAGCAAAACATGTGAAGAGAATTATTAATGAAAGTTAATTAATTGGGGACTGGGAACCCCATTGCCGACTCTTTTTGCAAAATTATTGGATAAGCGGATGTGCCACTAGTCCATTGTGAAAGTCTGTCAAAAGTAAATGACAAGATCGAAAGATAAAACACCACATACTTCCTCATGAGCTATAAAACATTGACACAAATCACAGGTTTAAGGAAAATAAGCAAGCTCAGATTTTACAATGGATCTCCAGTTTACACTAGTTTTTCTTTAGTTTGATCTTTTCTAGTTTTTAGGTTTTGCTATATCTCATAGCTCTTTTTGTTCTCTGTAAACTTTTTTAGCCTGTTTGGCTTTCTTTAATAAAGGGAGGCTGTGGGGCTTTTGCCCTACAGTAAATAGTCGAAAAAAAAACATTGACACAAATCAGAGGTGATAAATTTTGAATTATTTAAAGGTAGCACTCAAGCAATTTACTTTGGAATGGCGGAGAAATACCATGTAGTAGGTAGGTATGGTGGACACAAATGGCATAGTGGTTGGCTCAAGGATTTTGGATGCATGAGAAGTATTCCCTCTCGATACAAGGTTTAGGCTAGCAAGGTTTATTTGAAACAAACACAAGGATGAACCGGTGCAGCAAAACTCACATAAAAGACATATTGTAAACATTATAAGACTCTACACCGTCTTCCTTGTTGTTCAAAACTCAATACTAGATATTATCTAGACTTTAGAGAGACCAATTATGCAAACCAAATTTTAGCAAGCTCTAGGTGTTTCTTCATTAATAGGTGGAAAGTATATGATGCAAGAGCTTAAACATGAGCACAACAATTGCCAAGTATCACATTATCCAAGAAATTTTATCAATTACTACATGTAGCATTTTCTGTTTCCAACCATATAGAAATGAACGAAGCAGTTTTAACCTTCGCCATGAACACTAAAAGATAAAACGAAGAACACATGTGTTCATATGAACCAGCGGAGCGTATCTCTCTCCCACACAAGCATGTATTTATTCAGAGAATGAAAATAACAAAACAAAAATAAAAGCACACAGACGCTCCAAGTAAAGTACATAAGATGTGACTGAATAAAAATATAGTTTCAAGAGAAGGAACTGATACGTTGATGTCTACGGGAGCTTCTATTCTTGTAGACAGTGTTGGGCCTCCAAGAGCAGAGGTTTGTAGAACAGCAGCAAGTTTCCCTTAAGTGGATTACCCAAGGTTTATCGATCTCAGGGAGGAAGAGGTCAAAGATATCCCTCTCATGCAACCCCTGCAACCACAAAGCAAGAAGTCTCTTGTGTCCCCAACACACCTAATAGGTGCACTAGTTCGGCGAAGAGATAGTGAAATACAGGTGGTATGAATAAGTAGTAGCAACGGCACCGAGAAAAGTGCTTTGCCCAGGACGAGTAAACAAACGAGTAGTAACGCAGCAGTAGTAACGTAGCGATAGTAACGTGATAGAAACAAGTAAACAAGCAGGCGATAGCGTATTTAGGAACAAGGCCTAGGGATTAGACTTTCACTAGTGGACACTCTCAATATTGATCACATAACGGAATAGATAAATGCATACTCTACACTCTTGTTGGATGATGAACACATTGCGTAGGATTACACGAACCCTCAATGCCGGAGTTAACAAGCTCCACAATAATGCTCATATTTTAGTAACCTTTAGTGTAAGATAGATCAAAAGACTAAACCAAGTACTAGCATAGCATGCACACTTGTCACCTTCATGCATATGTAGGAGGAATAGATCACATCAATATTATCATAGCAATAGTTAACTTCGCAATCTACAAGAGATCATGATCATAGCATAAACCAAGTACTAACACGGTGCACACACTGTCACCTTTGCACACGTGCAGGAGGAATAAAACTACTTTAATAACATTGCTAG
This sequence comes from Lolium rigidum, assembly GCF_022539505.1. Taxonomy (NCBI): domain Eukaryota; kingdom Viridiplantae; phylum Streptophyta; class Magnoliopsida; order Poales; family Poaceae; genus Lolium; species Lolium rigidum. The sequence goes on from NC_061514.1 coordinate 148,612,562, forward strand.
AGTAGCACATAGATAAATTGTGATACAAACACATTGCAATCATAAAGAGATATAAATAAGCACCTCACTATGCCATTCAACAGTGAATAATTAAGTATTCTGTGAAATATAGCCTAAGAGACCCACACGGTGCACACACTGTCACCTTTACACACGTGGGACAAGGAGTCTCCGGAGATCACATAAGTAAAACTCACTTGACTAGCATAATGACATCTAGATTACAAGCATCATCATATGAATCTCAATCATGTAAGGCAGCTCATGAGATTATTGTATTGAAGCACATAGGAGAGAGATGAACCACATAGCTACCGGTACAGCTCCGAGCCTCGATGGAGAACTACTCCCTCCTCATGGGAGCAGCAGCGGTGATGAAGATGGCGGTGGAGATGGCAGCGGTGTCGATGGAGAAGCCTTCCGGGGCACTTCCCCGCTCCGGCAGGGTGCCGGAACAGAGACTCCTGTCCCCTAGATCTTGGCTTCGCGATGGCGGCGGCTCTGGAAGGTTTTCCGTATCGTGGTTTTTCGCATCAGGGGTTTCGCGACGGAGGCTTTAAGTAGGCGGAAGGGCAGAGTCGGGGGGCTAACGAGGGGCCCACACCATAGGGCGGCGCGGGCCCCTCCTAGGCCGCGCCGCCTTGTGGTGTCGCCACCTCGTGGCCCCACTTCGTATGCTCTTCGGTCTTCTCGGAAGGTTCGTGGCAAAATAGGCCCCCGGGTCTTCGTTTCGTCCAATTCCGAGAATATTTCGTTACTAGGATTTCCGAAACCAAAAACAACAGAAAACGGAACCGGCACTTCGGCATCTTGTTAATAGGTTAGTTCCGGAAAATGCACGAATATGACATAAAGTGTGCATAAAACATGTAGGTATCATCAATAATATGGCATAGAACATAAGAAATTATCGATACGTCGGAGACGTATCAAGCATCCCCAAGCTTAGTTCTGCTCGTCCCGAGTAGGTAAAACGATAACAAAGATAATTTCGAAGTGATATGCCATCATAACTTTGATCATACTATTTGTAAACATATGTAGTGAATGCAGCGATCAAAACAATGGTAATGACATGAGTAAACAAGTGAATCATAAAGCAAAGACTTTTCATGAATAGTACTTCAAGACAAGTATTAATAAGTCTTGCATAAGAGTTAACTCATAAAGCAATAAATCAAAGTAAAGGTATTGAAGCAACACAAAGGAAGATTAAGTTTCAGCGGTTGCTTTCAACTTGTAACATGTATATCTCATGGATAATAGTCAACATAGAGTAATATAACAAGTACAATATGCAAATATGTAGGAATCAATGCACAGCTTCACACAAGTGTTTGCTTCTTGAGGTGGAGAGAGATAGGTGAACTGACTCAACATAAAAGTAAAAGAATGGTCCTTCAAAGAGGAAAGCATCGATTGCTATATTTGTGCTAGAGCTTTGGTTTTGAGAACATGAAACAATTTTGTCAACGGTAGTAATAAAGCATATGAGTTATGTACATTATATCTTACAAGTTTCAAGTCTCATGCATAGTATACTAATAGTGCCCGCACCTTGTCCTAATTAACTTGGACTACCGGATCTTTGCAATGCACATGTTTTGACCAAGTGTCACAATGGGGTACCTCCATGCCGCCCGTACAAAGGTCTAAGGAGAAAGCTCGCATTTTGGATTTCTCGCTTTTGATTATTCTCAACTTAGACATCCATACCGGGACAACATGGACAACGGATAATCGACTCCTCTTTAATGCATAAGCATGTGGCAACAATTATTATTCTCATATGAGATTGAGGATATATGTCCAAACCGAAACTTCCACCATGGATCATGGCTTTAGTTAGCGGCCCAAAGTTCTTCTCTAACAATATGCATGCTCCAACCATGAAGGTGGTAGATCTCTCTTGCTTCGTACAAGACGGACATGCATAGCAACTCACATGATATTCAACAAAGAATAGTTGATGGCGTCCCCGAAACATGGTTATCGCACAACAAGCAACTTAATAAGAGATAAAGTGCATAAGTACATATTCAATACCACAATAGTTTTTAAGCTATTTGTCCCATGAGCTATATATTGCAAAGGTGAATGATGGAATTTTAAAGGTAGCACTCAAGCAATTTACTTTGGAATGGCGGATAAATACCATGTAGTAGGTAGGTATGGTGGACACAAATGGCATAGTGGTTGGCTCAAGTATTTTGGATGCATGAGAAGTATTCCCTCTCGATACAAGGTTTAGGCTAGCAAGGTTATTTGAAACAAACACAAGGATGAACGGTGCAGCAAAACTCACATAAAAGACATATTGTAAACATTTTAAGACTCTACACCGTCTTCCTTGTTGTTCAAAACTCAATACTAGATGTTATCTAGACTCTAGAGAAACCAAATATGCAAACCAAATTAGCAAGCTCTAAGTGTTTCTTCATTAATGGGTGCAAAGTATATGATGCAAGAGTTTAAACATGAGCACAACAATTGCCAAGTATCAAATTATCCAAGACATTATAGCAATTTACTACATGTATCATTTTCCAATTCCAACCATATAACAAATTAACGAAGAAGAAACTTCGCCATGAAAATTAAAAGCTAAGAACACATGTGTTCATATGAACCAGCGGAGCGTGTCTCTCTCCCACACAAGCATTTATTCAAACAAAAACAAAAACAAAAGCACGCAGACGCTCCAAGTAAAGTACATAAGATGTGGCCGAATAAAAATATAGTTTCAAGAGAAGGAACCCGATAATTTGTCGATGAAGAAGGGGATGCCTTGGGCATCCCCAAGCTTAGACGCTTGAGTCTTCTTAGAATATGCAGGGGTGAACCACCGGGCATCCCCAAGCTTAGAGTTTTCACTCTCCTTGATCATAGTATATCATCCTCCTCTCTTGACCCTTGAAAACTTCCTCCACACCAAACTCGAAACAAACTCATTAGAGGGTTAGTGCATAATCAAAAACTCACATGTTCAGAGGTGACACAATCATTCTTAACACTTCCGGACATTTCTCAAAGCTACCTGGAAGGTAATGGAACAAAGAAATCCACCCAACACAAGCGAAAGAAGCAATGCGAAATAAAAGGCAGAATCTGTCAAAACAGAACGTGTCCGTAAATACGAATTTTAAAAGGGCACCATACTTGCTCAAATGAAAATGCCCAAATTGAATGAAAGTTGCGTACATATCTGAGGATCACTCACGTAAATTAGCATAATTTTCTGAGTTACCTACAGAGAATTAGACGTATCGATAATTTCTTATGTTCTATGCCATATTATTGATGATACCTACATGTTTTATGCACACTTTATGTCATATTCGTGCATTTTCTGGAACTAACCTATTAACAAGATGCCGAAGTGTCGGCTCTCGTTTCTCGCCGTTTTTGGTTTCGGTAAATCCTAGTAACGAAATATTCTCGGAATTGGACGAAACGAAGACCCGTGGGCCTATTTCGCCACGAACCTTCCAGAAGACCGAAGAGCATACGAAGTGGGGCCACGAGGTGGCCAAACCACATGGCGGCGCGGCCAATGGGGGCCCGCGCCGCCCGTGGTGTGGGCCCCTCGTTAGCCCCCGACTCGCCCTTCCGCCTACTTAAAGCCTCCGTCGCGAAACCCCCGATGCGACCACGATACGGAAAACCTTACCGAGACGCCGCCGCCGCCGATCCCATCTCGGGGATTCTCGGAGATCTCCTCCGGCACCCTCGCCGGAGAGGGATTCATCTCCCGGAGGACTCTACACCGCCATGGTCGCCTCCGGAGTGATGAGTGAGTAGTTCACCTCTGGACTATGGGTCCATAGCAGTAGCTAGATGGTTGTCTTCTCCTCATTGTGCTTCATTGATTGGATATTGTGAGCTGCCTAACATGATCAAGATCATCTATCTGTAATACTCTATGTTGTGTTTGTCGGGATCCGATGGATAGAGAATACCATGTTATGTTAATTATCAAGTTATTACATATTTGTTGTTTATGATCTTGCATGCTCTCCGTTACTAGTAGAGGCTCTGGCCAAGTTTTTGATTTTAACTCCAAGAGGGAGTATTTATGCTCGATAGTGGGTTCATGCCTGCATTGACACCTGGGACAGTGACAGAAAGTTCTAAGGTTGTGTTGTGCTGTTGCCACTAGGGATAAAACATTGGCGCTATGTCCGAGGATGTAGTTGTTGATTACATTACGCACCATACTTAATGCAATTGTCCGTTGCTTTGCAACTTAATACTCGGAAGGGGTTCGGACGATAACCCGAAGGTGGACTTTTTAGGCATAGATGCGATTGGATGGCGGTCTATGTACTTTGTCGTAATGCCCAATTAAATCTCACTATACTTATCATGCCATGTAAGTGCATTGTTATGCCCTCTCTATTTGTCAATTGCCCGACTGTAATTTGTTCACCCAACATGCTTTTATCTTATGGGAGAGACACCTCTAGTGAACTGTGGACCCCGGTCCATTCTTTAATACCGAAATACAAATCTGCTCGCAATACTTGTTTTACTATTTTCTCTCGCAAACAATCATCTTCCACACAATACGGTTAATCCTTTGTTACAGCAAGCCGGTGAGATTGACAACCTCACCGTTTCGTTGGGGCAAAGTACTTTGGTTGTGTTGTGCGAGTTCCACGTTGGCGCCGGAATCCCCGGTGTTGCGCCGCACTACATCCCGCCGCCATCAACCTTCAACGTGCTTCTTGGCTCCTCCTCGGTTCGATAAACCTTGGTTTCTTTCCGAGGGAAAACTTGCCGCTGTGCGCATCATACCTTCCTCTTGGGGTTGCCCAACGAACGTGTGAAATACACGCCATCAAGCTCTTTTTCCGGCGCCGTTGCCGGGGAGATCAAGACACGCTCCCAGGGGAGTCTCCACTTCTCAACCTCTTTACTTTGTTTTTGTCTTGCTTTATTTTATTTTACTACTTTGTTTGCTGCACTTATATCAAAACACAAAAAAATTAGCTGCTAGCTTTACTTTATTTACTGTCTTGTTTGCCATATCAAAAACACAAAAAAATTAGTTTACTTGCATTTACTTATTTCATCATGTTTCCTTTTAATTTTACCACAAAAGACATACCGGTAGGACGCGGGTCTATCATTGGGAGAAGCAATATAGAAGAATTTTTCACCCATGTTAGTACTGTTGAAGATTTTGAAGATAGACACTTGGTAGAACTTGCTCCTACTTATGAAATTGCTGCTGCTGCTTTAGTTCGCATGTTGGAAACTAAATTTGTTAATCTCAATCCTATAATCCAACACATGTTTCTTACACTTGGTGATTTGGAAGAGGGGGAAAAGAAAGATTTTGTTTTAGAAACCCTTCTTAGAGAATTTGGTGGTCTAGCAAGAGAGGCTAGAAAGGTCTTCGCTAAATTTAATATGCTTGGTTCTCATACTAATTTTGTTAGTCTCCTTGAAAAAATGGATATGGATAGGATAAGGTACACAAATAATGCTAATGATGGTGGGGATATCAAAGCACCAATACCATGTAAACTCCTAGCTATGAATGATGCACTAGAAAATAACTATGCTTGGCTTGTTCCTGAAAATTTGTTCGATGAGAGTAGCAAGCCTAAGACTAATGAAAAGGGAGCCTCTGAAACTTACATAGATAATATACAATGCATGGTTGAGAAAACTCCCAACACCCCTGGTTATAATGCCGATGCACCACCCTTTGATGTTACTTGAGTTACACTTTCTGCGCCTAGCTGAAAGGCGTTAAAGAAAAGCGCTTATGGGAGACAACCCATGTTTTTACTCCAGTATTTTTGTTTTATATTTGTGTCTTGGAAGTTTTTTACTACTGTAGCAACCTCTCCTTATCTTAGTTTTGAGTTTTGTTGTGCCAAGTAAAATCTTTGATAGAAAAGTAAGTACTAGATTTGGATTACTGCGCAGTTACAGATTTCTTTGCTGTCACGAATCTGGGTCTACCTCCCTGTAGGTAGCTCAGAAAATTAAGCCAATTTACGTGCATGATCCTCAGATATGTACGCAACTTTCATTCAATTTGAGCACTTTCATTTGAGCAAGTCTGGTGGCCTAATAAAATCCATCTTTACGGACTGTTCTGTTTTGACAGATTCTGTCTTTTATTTCGCATTGCCTCTTTTGCTATGTTGGATGAATTTATTTGATCCATTAATGTCCAGTAGCTTTATGCAATGTCCAGAAGTGTTAAGAATGATTGTGTCACCTCTGAACATGTGAATTTTTATTATGCACTAACCCTCTAATGAGTTGTTTCGAGTTTGGGGTGGAGGAAGTTTTCAAGGATCAAGAGAGGAGTATGATGCAATATGATCAAGGAGAGTGAAAGCTCTAAGGTTGGGGATGCCCCGGTGGTTCACCCCTGCATATTCTAAGAAGACTCAAGCGTCTAAGCTTGGGGATGCCCAAGGCATCCCCTTCTTCATCGACAACATTATCAGGTTCCTCCCCTGAAACTATATTTTTATTCCGTCACATCTTATGCACTTTGCTTGGAGCGTCAGTTTGTTTTTGTTTTTGTTTTGTTTGAATCAAATGGATCCTAGCATTCACTTTATGGGAGAGAGACACGCTCCGCTGTAGCATATGGACAAATATGTCCTTAGGCTCTACTCATAGTATTCATGGCGAAGTTTCATCTTCGTTAATTTGTTATATGGTTGGAATTGGAAAATACTACATGTAGTAACTCTAAAATGTCTTGGATAATTTGATACTTGGCAATTGTTGTGCTCATGTTTAAGCTCTTGCATCATATACTTTGCACCCATTAATGAAGAAATACTTAGAGCTTGCTAATTTGGTTTGCATATTTGGTTTCTCTAGAGTCTAGATAACATCTAGTATTGAGTTTTGAACAACAAGGAAGACGGTATGGAGTCTTATAATGTTTTCAATATGTCTTTTATGTGAGTTTTGTCTGTACCGTTCATCCTTGTGTTTGTTTCAAATAACCTTGCTAGCCTAAACCTTGTATCGAGAGGGAATACTTCTCATGCATCCAAAATACTTGAGCCAACCACTATGCCATTTGTGTCCACCATACCTACCTACTACATGGTATTTATCCGCCATTCCAAAGTAAATTGCTTGAGTGCTACCTTTAAAATTCCATCATTCACCTTTGCAATATATAGCTCATGGGACAAATAGCTTTAAAAAACTATTGTGGTATTGAATATGTACTTATGCACTTTATCTCTTATTAAGTTGCATGTTGTGCGATAACTGAAGCGATTCAACCCGATAAGGATTGGATCTCTGTGCATATTGTGCTAGTCCCTGGATCGACTCGCTAGCACACACAGTTCGATGAATAAACAGAATAGCAAATGTGTCATTATTACAACGTATGATCCAGAATATATTTATTACAACTTGCATAGCCCATGGCTAGCCCAAATAAAAAGTTCAAAGCGGAAAACAAATAAAAGCAAAGAGCTCCATCACGCCACAGGCGAACATGCTGAGTGGAAGCTCGCGACCTAAATATGCAATCTCACTCTGTCCTCAAAGTTACCTGCAACATGAAACGTTGCAGCCACGCAGGGTCAATACATTGAATGTATTGGCGAGTATCACTAGAGACTTATAACAAACCTATCAAGTACATTTTCAAGGTGAGGGTTCATACTTTTATTTTGCACAAAGCAATCATAGTCTCGTACTAGTTTTATTCCAGCAAATTTTAATCTCCGAACTCCTATAGTGCACATGCGAGAAGGTCAAGCTCAGGGCCCCTACCATGCTAATCTCCTTTTCTCCATTGCACATGTCAGTAAGTCAGGCTCAATACCCTTACCATGCCACCACCAGTGCACATGTCAATAAGTCAGGCTCAACGCCCTTACCATGCCACTCACTACCGATGTACATGTCAGTAAGTCAGGCTCAACGCCCTTACCATGTCACTCACTACCAGTGTACATGTCAGTAAGTCAGGCTCACCGCCCTTACCATGCCACCCTCCCTCAACTAGTGTACATGTCAGTAAGTCAAGCTCCATGCCCTTACCATGCCACTCGACCTATACATGTCAGTAAGTCAAGCTCCATGCCCTTACCATGTCGGTCGACCTACAACCTTCTCAAGTACTATTCATATCCGCCCCAATTCATCCAATAATTGTTTTGTCATCTCAAAACTAACCTTTCAACTAATACATACCCATGACATGATATTCCACCCACTTATAAAGTAAGCGTATCCAAGCAATCAAACATAGGTTGACGACCAATGAATCCAATCATAATAAACATATGGCTATCCTGTGCGGGTTTCATAGCAATAGCACACAATCCATCAATAACAATCCTACACATGTACTTGTACTAAAATCCTACTGCACATATAGGAAAACAATAGATCTGTTACGATCAAAAGTTCAACTTGCCTTATTTGTCGTTGTCGTTCGCACTTTCTTTGCAAGAACACACGTTACACACCGCACGATCTAGACGATAAAATAATCGCAATAAATACTCAGAGAGCACAAATAGAGAATACACATAACAAAATAATGCATGCATGCTCTCAAAATAATTTAGGTTCGAAACTACTTTATAAGAATTTGTTTATGCAATAGGAATTTCAAAAAGGCATTTTAATACAAACAGTGAACTTATGCATAAAATAATTTTGAAAACCACAAATAATTATTCTAATGTATGGGAGATTTCGTTATATTCAATTTGCGACTGGAATCAACTTAAGATCATTTATATAATTTAAAACATGGTGAAAATACTATAAACACTATTATTAAAAATCCCTAAGTTACGTGAAATCTCAAATTAGTAGTACCAAGGTGTGCTTATCATTTTTCTGAATCCAACGCTATATTATTTGCTAAATTCCGAGTTACGAATCTTTAGTTATGAATTTTACAAAAACAGCATATTTCCTTTTTTTTATCCGAAAATCAATTTAATAGATTGACCGTGCGCTGATGAGGCGTTGAGTGCTGATAAGGCGCTGACCGTACGCTGACAGTGCTTGCCACATCAGATCTACGCCACCTCGTTGGATGAAAATCGGACGGACAAGAACGAAAGCTTCCGTGCTCACCGGTGGGACGGTCGGCGACGACGGCAATCGTCTCGGAAGTCGAAGGTGGTGGCTGTCCCGGTGGTTCTCGGTGTCGGAGAAGTATGGGACGGCGTGAAGCGGGCGAAGACGATCTCGTGGGTATTCTGTACGTAGTCAATCGCTTCCTCGGGTGGCAGCTATGGATGGCTGGAGCAGCGACGTCGACGGTGAACTCCGGTGTTCACAGAGGCGGCATCTACACTGCGTTTTAGGACGCTAAAACGGTGTCAGAAGAAGCGAAAGACAGAAATAATGAGGTTGGGGAAAGAAACTGATGCTTTGCCTTCAGATACGGCCGGAATCGGTGAACGCCAATGGCGGCGGCGATCTACTCCGGCGAGGAATTTCGGCAGCCTGGCGGCGTGAAAATTAGGGGTTTTAGGGGGCAAAAACAAAGGAGACTGTGTGGTATTTATAGGGGGATTTTTCGTGGCGAGGGGGCATAAATCTGTGCCGAATCGGCGATTTTCTGGGGCAGTTCGAGTTCTGTAACGAACTCGTCAAAGCGATGGTCTCCCGCTGGAGGTAGGTGACGCTGTGGGGCACATGCGTCAGAAGGAAAAAAGAAAGGAATAATGAACTGAGGCGCGTCCCCTGGCCAGCTTGCTGCGATGCTCGCGCCGCGAGCATATGCGTGCGTTGCATGGCTGGACTGACTCGTTCGAGTTGGCCTGGCCGGTGATTTTTTTTTTCCTCTTCAGTCTACTCTGTTTATTAATTAGTGAATTAGTTCCAGACCTCCATATTAACCCCAAAAATATTTCGTAAAATCCGTAAAATTTTCAGTACAGTACATGGATATTATGGAGCATTGTTCCAATCCAACAAGACACATAGACGTATATAGTTTATGCATTTTAAACTAATAAAATATTAGCAAAACTAGTAATAGAATTTATTTTTTATGCACTTGGCCTTATAGGCTATTTAGGAAACTAGAAACATAATTTTTGATGAAACCAAGCGATTAAAATATTTCCCAATACCGAAACCTTTCGCGGGTTTTATTTCAAACATGGATTTTGATATTGTAGTTGAAAACGACTCAAATGACTATAAAACTAATTTTGGTTAAAACCAAATTACAAAAATGTTATTATGCATATAATGATTTGTATGGCTACTTGCGCATTCGTATTCCAAGATAAGGTTTAGGGCTTTTGTATTAAATAAACTCTTATATAATTTTAAAACCATAAAAATAGACATCAGTTTGGTTTGGAAATACTTTGAAAACAAATCTTTGTGAAAACTTAGTTTTGGAAAGAGCTTTTAAATAAAACTCAAAATTTTTAATTCCTTGTGAAATTTCAACAAAGACAAACAATTCAATCAACTGAATTTATTTATTTTTACATTCCAAAATTTGAAAAAAAAAATTGGAATGTTACAATAACCATGTTTTCTGGGGACGCCATCAACTATTCTTTGTTGAATATCATGTGAGTTGCTATGCATGTCCGTCTTGTCTGAAGTAAGAGAGATCTACCACCTTCATGGTTGGAGCATGCATATTGTTAGAGAAGAACTTTGGGCCGCTAACTAAAGCCATGATTCATGGTGGAATTTTCAGTTTGGATATATATCCTCAATCTCATATGAGAATAATAATTGTTGCCACATGCTTATGCATTAAAGAGGAGTCCATTATCTCGTTGTCCATGTTGTCCCGGTATGGATGTCTAAGTTGAGAATAATCAAAAGCGAGAAATCCAAAATGCGAGCTTTCTCCTTAGACCTTTGTACGAGCGGCATGGAGGTACCCCATTGTGACACTTGGTTAAAACATGTGCATTGCAAAGATCCGGTAGTCCAAGCTAATTAGGACAAGGTGCGGGCACTATTAGTACACTATGCATGAGACTTGCAACTTGTAAGATATAACTTTCATAACTCATATGCTTTATTACTACCGTTGACAAAATTGTTTCATGTTTTCAAAATAAAAGCTCTAGCACAAATATAGCAATCGATGCTTTCCTCTTTGAAGGACCATTCTCTTTACTTTTATGTTGAGTCAGTTCACCTATCTCTCTCCACCTCAAGAAGCAAACACTTGTGTGAACTGTGCATTGATTCCTACATACTTGCATATTGTACTTGTTATATTACTCTATGTTGACAATTATCCATGAGATATACATGTTACAAGTTGAAAGCAACCGCTGAAACTTAATCTTCCTTTGTGTTGCTTCAATACCTTTACTTTGATTTATTGCTTTATGAGTTAACTCTTATGCAAGACTTATTAATACTTGTCTTGAAGTACTATTCATGAAAAGTCTTTGCTTTATGATTCACTTGTTTACTCATGTCATTACCATTGTTTTGATCGCTGCATCCACTACATAGTTTACAAATAGTATGATCAAGGTTATGATGGCATATCACTTCAGAAATTATCTTTGTTATCGTTTTACCTGCTCGGGACGAGCAAAACTAAGCTTGGGGATGCTTGATACGTCTCCGACGTATCGATAATTTCTTTTGTTCTATGCCATATTATTGATGATACCTACATGTTTTATGCACACTTTATGTCATATTCGTGCATTTTACGGAACTAACCTATTAACAAGATGCCGAAGTGCCAGTTCTTGTTTTCTGCTGTTTTTGGTTTCAGAAATCCTAGTAACGAAATATTCTCGGAATCGGACGAAACGAAGACCTAGGGGCCTATTTCGCCACGAACCTTCCAGAAGACCGAAGAGCATACGAAGTGGGGCCACGAGGTGGCCAAACCACATGGCGGCGCGGCCAAGGGGGGGCCCGCGCCGCCCTGTGGTGTGGGCCCCTCGTTAGCCCCCGACTCGCCCTTCCGCCTACTTAAAGCCTCCGTCGCGAAACCCCCGATGCGAAAAACCACGATACGGAAAACCTTGCCGAGACGCCGCCACCGCCGATCCCATCTCGGGGGATTCTAGAGATCTCCTCCGGCACCCCGCCGGGAGGGGATTCATCTCCCGGAGGACTCTACACCGCCATGGTCGCCTCTCGGAGTGATGATTGAGTAGTTCACCCCTGGACTATGGGTCCATAGCGGTAGCTAGATGGTTGTCTTCTCCTCATTGTGCTTCATTGATTGGATCTTGTGAGCTGCCTAACATGATCAAGATCATCTATACTGTAATACTCTATGTTGTGTTTGTCGGGATCCGATGGATAGAGAATACCATGTTATGTTAATTATCAAGTTATTACATATGTGTTGTTTATGATCTTTCATGCTCTCCGTTACTAGTAGAGGCTCCGGCCAAGTTTTTGCTTTTAACTCCAAGAGGGAGTATTTATGCTCGATAGTGGGTTCATGCCTGCATTGACACCGGGACAGGTGACAGAAAGTTCTAAGGTTGTGTTGTGCTTGTTGCCACTAGGGATAAAACATTGGCGCTATGTCCGAGGATGTAGTTGTTGATTACATTACGCACCATACTTAATGCAATTGTCCGTTGCTTTGCAACTTAATACTGGAAGGGGTTCGGACGATAACCTGAAGGTGGACTTTTTAGGAATAGATGCAGTTGGATGGCGGTCTATGTACTTTGTCGTAATGCCCAATTAAATCTCACTATACTTATCATGCCATGTATGTGCATTGTTATGCCCTCTCTATTTGTCAATTGCCCGACTGTAATTTGTTCACCCAACAAGCTTTTATCTTATGGGAGAGACACCTCTAGTGAACTGTGGACCCCGGTCCATTCTTTAATACTGAAACACAAATCTGCTGCAATACTTGTTTTACTATTTTCTCTCGCAAACAATCATCTTCCACACAATACGGTTAATTCTTTGTTACAGCAAGCCGGTGAGATTGACAACCTCACTTTGTTTCGTTGGGGCAAAGTACTTTGGTTGTGTTGTGCGGGTTCCACGTTGGCGCCGGAATCCCTGGTGTTGCGCCGCACTACATCCCGCCGCCATCAACCTTCAACGTGCTTCTTGGCTCCTCCTGGTTCGATAAACCTTGGTTTCTTTCTGAGGGAAAACTTGCTGCTGTGCGCATCATACCTTCCTCTTGGGGTTGCCCAACGAACGTGTGAAATACACGCCATGAGGAACCTGATAATTTGTCGATGAAGAAGGGGATGCCTTGGGCATCCCCAAGCTTAGATGCTTGAGTCTTCTTGAAATATGCAGGGATGAACCACCGGGGCATCCCCAAGCTTAGAGCTTTCACTCTCCTTGATCATAGTATATCATCCTCCTCTCTTGACCCTTGAAAACTTCCTTCACACCAAACTCGAAACAAACTCATTAGAGGGTTAGTGCATAATCAAAAACTCACATGTTCAGAGGTGACACAATCATTCTTATCACTTCTGGACATTGCCCAAAGCTAGTGGAAGTCAATGGAACAAAGAAATTCATCCCACATAGCAAAAGAAGCAATGCGAAATAAAAGGCAGAATCTGTCAAAACAGAACAGCCCGTAAAGACGAATTTTAAAAGGGCACCAGACTTGCTCAAATAAAAATGCTCAAATTGAATGAAAGTTGCGTACATATCTGAGGATCACTCACGTAAATTGGCATAATTTTCTGAGTTACCTACAGAGAATTTTGCCCAGATTCGTGACAGCAAAGAAATCTGTTTCTGCGCAGTTATCCAAATCTAGTATGAACTTTTCTATCAACGACTTTACTTGGCACAAAAAAACACTAAACTAAGATAAGGAGAGGTTGCTACAGTAGTAAACAACTTCCAAGATACAAATATAAAACAAAGTACTGTAGAAAAATAACACATGGGTTATCTCCCAAGAAATTCTTTCTTTATAGCCATTAAGATGGGCTCAGCAGTTTTAATGATGCACTCGCAAGAAATAGTAGTTGAAGCAAAAGAGAGCATCAAGAGGCAAATTCAAAACAAATTTAAGTCTAACATGCTTCCTATGCATAGGAATCTTGTAAATAAACAAGTTCATGAAGAGCAAAGTAACAAGCATAGGAAGATAGAACAAGTGTAGCTTCAAAAATTTCAGCACATAGAGAGGCATTTTAGTAACATGAAAATTTCTACAACCATATTTTCCTCTCTCATAATAACTTTCAGTAGCAACATGAGCAAACTCAACAATATAACTATCACATAAAGCATTCTTATCATGAGTCTCATGCATAAAATTATTACTCTCCACATAGGCATAATCAATTTTATTAGTTGTAGTGGGAGCAAATTCAACAAAGTAGCTATCATTATTATTCTCATCAAGTGTAGGAGGCATAGTATAATCACAACAAAATTTACTCTCCATAGTAGGTGGCACCAAAAGACCACTATCATTATAATCATCATAAATAGGAGGCAAAGTATCATCAAAGAAAATTTTCTCCTCAATGCTTGGGGGACTAAAAAGATCATGAAAACCAGCTTCCCCAAGCTTAGAACTTTCTATATCATTATCAACAATGGTGTTCAAAGCGTTCATACTAATATTACTACCAGCATGCAAATAAGATTTCATAGGTTTTTTAATTTTCGCATCAAACAATCCATGTTTTAAATCGGGAAATAGAATAAGAAGCTCATTCTTGTCCATTATGCCAAACTAGTGTAAACAAGAAACAAAAAGATGCAATTGCGGGATCTAAAGGAAATAGCTTCGAGTACTTACAACGGCGAAAATAGCTTAGTAGCCGAGATCCGGAGTGTGAGTACCTTTTACCTTTCCTCCCCGGCAACGGCGCCAGAAAATAGCTTGATGTCTACGGGAGCTTCTATTCTTGTAGACGGTGTTGGGCCTCTAAGAGCAGAGGTTTGTAGAACAGCAGCAAGTTTCCCTTAAGTGGATCACCCAAGGTTTATCGAACTCAGGGAGGAAGAGGTCAAAGATATCCCTCTCAAGCAACCACTGCAACCACAAAGCAAGAAGTCTCTTGTGTCCCCAACACACCTAATAGGTGCACTAGTTCGGCGAAGAGATAGTGAAATACAGGTGGTATGAATAAATGCGAGCAGTAGTAACAGTGCCAGAAAAGTGCTTGCTGGCGTGTAGTTGATGGTGGTAATATGGTAGCAGTAGTAACGCAGTAAAACAGTAAACAAGCAGCGATAGCAGTATTTAGGAACAAGGCCTAGGGATTAGACTTTCACTAGTGGACACTCTCAACTTTGATCACATAACGAAATAGATAAATGCATACTCTACACTCTTTTGTTGGATGATGAACACCATTGCGTAGGATTACACGAACCCTCAATGCCGGAGTTAACAAGCTCCACAATTCAATGTTCATATTTAAATAACCTTAGAGTGCATGAAAGATCAACACGACTAAACCAAGTACTAACACAACATGCACACTGTCACCTTCACACTATGTAGGAGGAATAGATCACATCAATACCATCATAGCAATAGTTAACTTCATAATCTACAAGAGATCATAATCATAGCCTACGCCAAGTACTAACACGGATGCACACACTGTCATCATTACACCGTGCAGGAGGAATAAACTACTTTAATAACATCACTAGAGTAGCACATAGATAAATTGTGATACAAAACACATTGCAATCATAAAGAGATATAAATAAGCACTTCACTACGCCATTCATAACAGTGAATAAGTATTCGTGAAAATATAGCCTAAGAGACCCACACGGTGCACACTGCTGTCACCTTTACACACGTGGGACAAGGAGTCTCCGGAGATCACATAAGTAAAACCCACTTGACTAGCATAATGACATCTAGATTACAAGCATCATCATATGAATCTCAATCATGTAAGGCAGCTCATGAGATTATTGTATTGAAGTACATAGGAGAGAGATGAACCACATAGCTACCGGTACAGCCCCGAGCCTCGATGGAGAACTACTCCCTCCTCATGGGAGACAGCAGCGTTGATGAAGATGGCGGTGGTGTCGATGGAGGAGCCTTCCGGGGGCACTTCCCGTCCCGGCGGCGTGCCGGAACAGAGACTCCTGTCCCCCAGATCTTGGCTTCGCGATGGCGGCGGCTCTGGAAGGTTTCTCGTACCGTGGTTTTTTCGTATCGAGGTTTTAGGTCTGGGACCTTTATATAGGCGAAGAGGCGGCGTCAGAAGGTCGAAGGGGCGACGACACCATAGGCTGGCGCGGCCAGGGCCCAGGCCGCGCCGCCCTATCATCTGGGGGCCCAGTGGCCCCCCTCTGGCGACTCTCGGGTGTTCTGGATGCTTCCGGGCAAAATAGGAACCTGGGCGTTGATTTCGTCCAATTCCGAGAATATTTCGTTACTAGGATTTCTGAAACCAAAAACAGCAGAAAACAGCAACTGGCCTTTCGGCATCTCGTCAATAGGTTAGTTCCAGAAAATGCACGAATATGACATAAAGTGTGCATAAAACATGTAGATATCATCAATAATGTGGCATGGAACACAAGAAATTATCGATACGTCGAAGATGTATCAACTGGTCATGGAAGAACTGCCCGTTGTTTTATTGTTTGTTGTATTTTAATTTGAAAACTATCTCCGCAAACATATTTATTCCTATGTTATATTTGATAAATAATTGTGTGTTAAAAAAGCTTTAACAAATGTTTAGGGGCGGCGTTTGGGGGACGCGGCGGGGGAGCGACGTCTCCCAAACGCGGCACGAACAAAACACGTCTCCCAAACGCTCAATCCGGCGCGGTTTGGGGGATGCTTTGGGGGAGGCGACTGGAGATGCTCTTAGGCCAACTCCAACGGGCTGCCACATCCGGACGTTGGACATTCCTCGCGGTCCGCGAGGTTCAATGCGACGCCCAACGGACAAATGCATACGGACTGCATGGTCGTTCGCGTCCGCATGAGCTCCATTTTAAGCGGATAAATGCGCTCGGTTTGTGGAGGCCGCGAACGGTGCACGCGCCCACACGGGTCTTCCCGAAAATCTACAAGCCCACTCGTTAGCGACCGAGGGAGGCGAGGAGGCGCGGGCCCACACACACGCTAGTCTTCTTAAATGAAGAGCACCGGTCGCTCTCTTCTCACTCCAGTCCCCACTCCCAGAGGTTCCCAAACCCCCGAGCTCCCAAACCAAAGACACCTTGAGGCCATGGCAAATAAAGGAGGTGGAGGCTGATTCCGACCTGGCTGGAACGACCACAAGCCCTTTAGGTCGCGTTCTGGCAGCTTGCGTGGCGGCACTGGCGGCCGCCAGAACGCTCGCGCGCCTGCGGCAAGGCCACCACGCCCTATTCTCGTTCCGTGTTCCGAGCGGCACGTGAACGTCGACACGGCGATGGCGCGCATCTACGCCGACATCGGAGCGCCACTCCCCTGGCCGGATGCGCATCTCCCGCATGGGTGGCATCTAAACCAGGCACGGCTGTCCGTGCCAGCACCGATCCCGACGAGCAACCATGCGCGCCGCCGTGTGATCCTTCGCTGTTGCGCCAACCTGCCCTGGATCTTCGACCGGATCCGACATACACCATCGACTCCCTGATGTGGGAGCGGTGGTTCGAGGCCGAGCACGAAGCTCGGTGCGAGATGGTCGAGGCCCACCTCGAGGGCCTCAACTACGAGGAGGCCGATCCGGCCTTCCAACCTCCATCGCCGCCACCGGCGCCCGTGAAGGAGAA
>NC_061514.1:148630346-148647560 GCF_022539505.1 Lolium rigidum
AGCTACGTGCATTGTTTGAAATGGGACGACCTCACTAGGGAACTTAGCTTCTCCCAAGGTGGTGAAGACGACGATGTGGTTTCTTGGAGCTTGGAGGCCTCGGGTGGCTTCTCGGTCAGATCCTTATATCTCCACCTGTCGCAGGGGCGGCAGTGACGCATTTCAAAGAGTTCTAGTGTACCAGGGTCCCTCCGAGGATTAAGGTCTTCCTATGGAACTCATCCGGGGAAAGCTCCCTTGCTCGGAACAACTTGCCAGGCGCAAAGGACCACCGGATGGATCATGCTCTCCATGCGGTGAACTTGAAGACCGTGACCACATCTGTTCAGGTGCCCACTTGCGAGGTTTATGTGGGCTAGAGTTAGGGAACTCCTTCACTGTGCTTGGAATCCGGAGGGGGCCGGGGACTTTTTAGCTATCTCTCATGGTATGTCTGGAGCGTACCGTATGCAAGCGTGGTTTAACATTGCAGCATTATGTTGGGCGTTGTGGAATATTAGGAATAGTCTTACTATGGAAGGTACTCTTATCGGCAAGCCAGCTGACGCCCTTTTTAAAATGCTCATTTATATGCAGCAATGGAGGATGCTAGTGAGGTCGAAGGATAGAGGCCTCATGGACGCGACAATGGGAGCCATTCAACGTCTTCATACTTCTCTCTCGGTGGATTTGGCTTGATCTCTTGTGATACTCGTGTTTTATTCCAAACTTCTTTGGTGTTATAGGCTGGGAGTTTTGTTTGCTTCTGGTGTGGGTGCCTGGTTCCGATGTGGTTGTGTTGAGTTGTATCACTGTTTGTGTAGCATTGTTAAGTTAAAGCTGGGCTTAGACCTTAAGTTTAAAAAGAAAATATGTTATTGCTGATCACTATATGGTATCTAATTTGGAGAAAATGTGCCGCATTAACACGTGGTGTATCATCTAGTTAAATTAAATTAATGGCCAAATGTTTCTATCTTTTATGGGATTTTCTAGACTATTTTTCTTGTTTTTTAATATACATAATAGAATAGTAGATTAGCGATACATGCTAGACCTACCATATATTAGTTAATCTGCTAGAAAAAAGTGTTGCAGGGTAGAGACTGCAACGATTTTTGGCCGTGTCGCTATGTGGGAGTGGGAGTGTATGCCGAAGATAGATATGTCCTACGCAAAATTGATGAGAAAATATGCATTCATACCGTACAGATAGCAGTTGTATCAAATCAACCTAAAGTAAAATATATTTACATGTATACTATTGCCCACGCTAAGAAAAACACAAGTAACAGGCAAAACAAGTGCCTCATGTCACACAATCTCAACTTCCGGGCAACAACTGAGACATGATTTATGTCGGATAGATCAGTCCCTGGAGCAATGGTCTCTTGCGTAGTCTTTTTCATCTCATGCTCCCGTTTCTTTTTCCTTGACAGGTATTTCAAAAAACTACTGTTCTTATCACCATAAAGATAGCTGCTAACTATGAACGTCAAATGTTTATTTTCCGGGACTAAATAAAACAACCCCGCTTGGAAACGTCTCTCCCTGTACTTACTGAGTGCATTGTTTACCGTACAAACCAGTCTTTCCAAAGTTTCAATATTTTCGTTAAAAGCCACCCATGAATTGGCATCGTGCACGCGGATCACGCTACCAATCCTCCACCTCCAAGTACGAAGCTCTATTTCGTGCCACAGTGCTGTTGGTTTAAGCATGACTCTGGGTTTAGCGAGTGTCCTCGTGCCATACTCGTCACGGATACATATCCTGCACATCTTCTTTGGTTTTCCAACGATCTTGTCTTTTTCACGGACTAGTGACCCAACCTTCTGCTTGAAAATAAACAAAAACATCTTGCGTGGATTCCGGCCTTTGATCCTGAATATAACATATATATGACATCAACATTAAAAATCAACGACCAAAATCTTCAAAAAAAAAAAAAAAAGAATAGTCTTTCCCCTTCTCAGAAAAGGTATATCCATGCTACTAGCTCGTAGTCCGTTTAGGTTAAAAAGGTCGATTGGGTAAGCAAACCCTAAAACATCAAATCAAATTCTAACATGACAGAGGGATTCTAGACCACTGCAGCCCACCCCCACCTTCTGATTCAGCGCCACCAGGTCCATGTCCAGCGACGCGCCCCTCTGCCATGGTCGCGGCCTCGCCCGGCCCAACCCGGGTCCAGATCGGGCCCGGTCAGCACCGTAGCAACCCGCATCCGCATCGCCGGAGGGGCGGCTGCCAACATCTGCTACACCCCTCCCCCCGCCAACCGCCGCCGGGATCCTTCTCTGCTGCGACCGCTACATCTGGAACCGCATCGCCGCCGGGCAGCATATGGGCCGCTGCATCTCTCCGCCAGCTCGAGAGAGAACTTTCGCCGCCGCTGGGACTGCCCGAGCTTTGCTCAGCGGCGAGGGGGAGGGGCGGCGGGGTAAGTGGTAAGTGGTGTGCCGCCCGTGTCGCCGGAGGAGGCGACGCGGGGGCAGAAGGTCTCTCAGATGTGGTGTGTATCTCCGATGAACAGAGGGGATTACAATTACTACTACGTAGAGATATACATGTAAGAACTTAACCCGGTAAATGCGTTCGTACCTGCAGCCGTCGGAAATACTTCTAGCTTGCATCTCCATGAGTAGAATCGCAGATTCGAAAGCGCGCTTGTGATCTTCAGATATCAGAGTATATAAAGACGAGGGCGTAGAATAACTTGGTTCGGAACCGGAACTCTTTTTTGGGGGTGGCAAAGGTCCGGGACACTCCTCTTTTCTGGTTTTGACAAGTTTTTTCTTTTCTTTTTTCCGAATCGGTTTTGAAAAGTTTTGACAGTACCAGCAACTTTTCTCGTGATGTGCGCTACCATACAGTATCTAGAGAAAATTGCACAAACCAGCAACTCTTGGGGTCATTGTTTCTGACTCAAATATTCTGTTGCACAAACCAGTGACTCTAGGGGTAATTGGTTGCATGGAGTTCTAATTAACAGATTATGCAATTAAACAACATGGATTAAAACGGCTATTAGATGGATAGGCTCCAAACGAGTTTCCCCATGAGCGGTTTTCTTTAAGTAGGTTCCACTAAGGAATTAACCGCCTTCAATCAAATATTTTCGGAGGTGCTCAAAATTAAAACCTATCTCCAATAATTTTGGAGGCGGTTAGCATGTCGGCAATAAAAGAATTTTCGGAAGTGGTGGAAAATAAAACCTCTCCTTGGGTTGATTGAGGGACAGTCAGAAAATGCGCCTGCCTAGAGATTTTATTCTTTGGAGGAGGCGTCAAATAAAAACCGGGTTCGAGTCTTGATTTAGTATACAATGGCTAGTTGTAATTCAAATATCCAAAATCCGAAAACAAAGGCTACGTTGCATTGGAATTTTCGCCCAACGTTACCCAATTGTATTGTTTTCCCAAGGAATGGGAATCGCAAGTAGGGCGATGACGAATACCGGATGCTCCGGCTTATTCACCAGAGCGGTGTGATAATATTCTGATGGTCTGATGGCTGCAAACAACAACTGTGAAAACATAAATAGCCTGTAGACATTCGGACTGGCCATATATAGCAGACAGTCGGTGTAGCCAACTTTTTACGAATCGCTACATATACGGCTCGCCTTTACACCTCCGGGACATAAAAACCGTTATTTTCCGGATTTCCGAATTTTTCGGACAGTTGAATTACAACTAGTTATTGTATACTAAATCAAGACTCGAACCCGGTTTTTATTTGATGACTCCTCCAAAGAATAAAATCTTTAGGAGGGCGCATTTTCTGACTGCCCCTCAATCGATTCAAGGGGAGGTTTTATTTTCCACCACCTCCGATTTTTTTTATTGCCGACAGGCGAACCGCCTTCAAAATTATTGGAGACATGTTTTAATTTCGAGCACCTCCGAAAATATTTGATTGAAAGCGGTTAATTTCTTAGTGGCACCTACTTAAAGAAAACCGCTCATGGGAAACTCGTTTGGAGCCTATCCATCTAATAGCCATTTTAATCCATGTCGTTTAATTGCCTAATCTGTTAATTAGAGCTCCGTGCAACCAATTACCCCTAGAGTCACTGGTTTCTGCAACAAAATATTTGAGTCACTAGTTTGTGCAACAATGACCCCAAGAGTTGCTGGTTTGTGCAATTTTCTCCAGTATCTACCTATGATACTCTAATCTTCTCTCTCATCCATAATTACATGCCACATCAGCATTTTTGGTGGGGCTAGGATGCATGATACTAGCTATGATACTAGCATTATGGCTAGCCTAAACCGAAGTTGAGAAGAGATGCTTGGACAAAGCCCCTGCAAATTTTGTAAAGCTTAATATTGATGCTTCGTTCGGTACGGATGTTCTTCTTGGTACTACATGCGCAATAATACGTGGTATTTACATAAGCTTTGTTGCTGCGAGTAATAGCAAGGTAGAATTGGTCCACGACGTGCTGTCGGCCGAGGTATATACCTGAAACAAGGTTTAATTTTAGCTCAAACAGTTAGATGCAACAGAGTTATATGTTGTTCTGAAAGTATCAATCTGGTCCAAGCAATGAATAAGGGAGGCTACTGTAATGAAATTTCAGCTGCAATCCTTTCGTGAAGCAAACTATGTAGCTCATTAATTAGCTAGGCTAGCTCGTGGATCTGATCAACAAGTTTTGTTAGATGAGTCCCTCTATTGTACCTTTTCCAGTTAATGATGCAACTTATATTTTGAATGAATAAAGATGTATATTTATGTTAAAAAAAGAGAGTAAAATGTGTGCTTGGTCCCTAAACTCGTGGGCCATGTCGAGAATAGTGCTAAACTCAGGAAAGGAACCAACATGGCTCCTAAGAGCATCTTCACCGGGCGTGCCCCATATCAACTTTAATAGGGGTGTGAGGTCGGATTTTTTTTTCTGGTTAGACTGGCGCGTTTCAAAAGTAGCCGACCAGTTTTGGATCTTAATACAATCATCGGTAATTCTATGTCAGCCCCTATGCAGAAGGACCGAGTTGGGGTCGCCGACACTGGCGTCCACGTAGGATTTCGCCCTGCGATACGTTATTGGTAGCCAAACCGCCCATTGTCCACCCGCTCTGCCCCCTCCCAATCCGCCCCTACCCCTCCGAATCTCCATCGCCTCCTCCTCCTCCCCCGTGCATGGACATTGCCCGCTCACCTAGAGACCGCCGCCGTAGCCAACACCGACACCTCTACCATCTCGCACTACCATGTTGCCGCGATGGACAACGACGATGAGATGATGGCGGAGTGGTTCATGCAGGAGGAAGCCAATGCCACCCCGAGCGGCAACAACAGTTGTTGTTGTTGGCAAACCTTCTCCGCCTTCGCCAGCACCCGCTCGTTGTCAGCGTGCCTCGGTGTGGAAGTTCGAGAGTTTGGAAGGCACCCAACAAGGACCGGCATCGGCAAGCCGACACACTTGTGCTTGACTCCGACTACTTCGCCGACAACGCAACACATACACTAAAGAATTTTTGGCACCGATTTAGGATGAACAAGAAGTTATTCATGAAGATTATATTCAGCGTCACAGAATATGACACATACTTCATGTGCAAGAAATACTACACCTTTTTATGGGGTTCTCAACAGTTCGGAACTGCACGTCTGCTATGTGTTATCTTGCATACGGAGCTCCCGCATATGCATCCAATGACTGTCTATGGATGGCCGAGTCGACATGTTTCGAGACTTTCACCAATTTTTGTAGAGTAGTGGTTGCAATGTTTGGACCAGACTATTTGAGGGCACCAAACAAAGAAGGCACAGCTCGGATCCTAGCACAAAATGGATCAAGAGGTTTTCCTGCGATGCTCGTAAGTATCGACTGTATATATATGTAGCTGTCCAGAGTCCCTGTATATCTCTTGTATTTGTACCTTGTACACCCTCATGTTGAGGTGGACCCACATGTAATGTTCATGATATATAAAGCACACCGGCATCCGAATTTACGGTTTAACGCCTCCCACAATATTTGATACACATAACATGGATTCAAAATTTGGGGTTCATTTCGTCGAACCTCTACGAGTTTAAGATTTGAAACATAATTTTTTCCACTTTATATAGGTATAACAATGATCTAATATTTTTTGTGCTTATAGACTTTTTCTATCACTATGAATCGCTGGCCTATTCTTCCAAATTATATGTATCCGCGAGATTCATTTTCGGTAGAGCCTCCGGTATGACAACCGAGACATCGTCGGGTTCTCCACCCATATGGGGATGGAGCGACAGAAATATGGAAATGTGATAAGGTGGCCGCGAGACGGGGCGTTTAAATAGGTGTCAAGTTGAAGTGCAATGATGTATGCAACTGACGCATCCTAATGAACGAATGAGTTGAACCTTGTTCCTACATGGCCTGATGAAATCAATCAAGCACTTGCCATCTACCTTGTTCCTACACTGTAATATCCCAGGTTTAGAGGCAACAAAATGAGAGAACGCCAAAGTGTGTATTGCATTCATGCATAGAAATCCGGGGAATTTCGCGCTTTCAAATAAAACTTACCACAGTAACTGAAGTTTCACCTGACTTGCTAGAATTGAAGTAGATCATCAAGTCAAGCGCTATAAACTTCACTGTGATCTTTGTTAAAACCTTATTTTGGGTAGAGATGATTTGATCTATGGATTAGATCAAATGGAATTAGATTTACAACAACACATTCTTTAAGAATCAAACCCTAACTTATTAACACTTAAAAGTTAGCAACTACCTTTGTGTGTAATTTAGTTCATTTATAAATAAGGTAAACCACAGGGTCTAAATTGCATACAAGACACACATTCTTACTTAGATCATAACTAATTAAATACATGGAATATCATAAAACTAAATCCATTTACATTACGAATTATAATCCAAACTATTTGAATAAAACTAACTATGAGTATTTTGAAACTCATATGATCATGCCTTGGTGAAATCAAACCCAACTATCCAAATTGAGGAATAACCTTCACCATTAACCTTTTGACCAATATTATAATGTAAATCCCATCAAAGATGGTATGGTGACTCATCCACAATCATAAAACCATCCACAAGATATTTAGTAGCAAATGCCACTTGGCTATCCAAAAATAAAGCATATGAGAGGATAATGATCTTGCCACATAGGATGAAAATATCTACATGACTTGCATCCCAAGCTTTGCCACCTCATGCTCAAAGGATTGTTATGGAGGAGGGCATGACAACCAAGCACCTTACTCATCTAACCAACACAAGAGTCACCACCTATGTGTCATGATACTAGAGCTTGCCCAAGCCTATAAATAGAGCCACACCCTTCATCCATATGATCACCTTGTAGCATGATACAAGGAAGCAAACACATAGAGCCACTCCATGTGAATTAGTTAGGATCAAGGTGAAGAAGCTAGGAGGTGGAGGCATACCACAAGATGCAGGTTTATCAGATTTCCTGAAGAACAAGCTACATAAGATATCAAGGTAGAATCCCTAGACAAAACCATATATTCAGAGGAGCATATCATCATCTCTTGAGGAGAACCTTAGGTTAATCCAATACATTTA
The DNA here is from genome assembly GCF_022539505.1 of Lolium rigidum. Lineage (NCBI taxonomy): Eukaryota > Viridiplantae > Streptophyta > Magnoliopsida > Poales > Poaceae > Lolium > Lolium rigidum. The sequence continues at coordinate 148,637,896 of NC_061514.1, forward strand.
GAAGTGAGAGAGATTATAGATGCTAACCATAGCCATGTCTATCCTAGAGAATACTAGAGTAGTATTAAATCTTACTTGTTCAAATCAACCTTTAATCTTGGAGGTGAAAGCCATGTTCTATTAGTGAAACATAACTAAAACCCTAGGTCATATTTGAATTCCAATCTAAGCATCACTTTGGATCATAAGTAGAACCTTGCCATACCTCATGCCTATTTATACTTAAATTTAGTGAAGCTTATGCAAAACCCTAAACCTTTGAAGTAGAATTCACACCACATAGAATATTATGTCCTAACTTGTGTATCATGGATCACAAGTATAAACCAATCCATATACACTTATAGACTAAATTCCATTTGGTGAGTAGAGTGAAACAAACATTCAATTCTATTTGGCCTTCCAAGTACTTGCTTTAGGAACCAAATGAAATAGTATTTTTATAAAATAGAATCACCACAAGAGCAATTGAGTTAACTATGAGGATTATAGGATTCATCCTAAATAATTTAAGTCAAAGCTTGATTGATAATTATAGAGTTTATCTCACCACTCTTCTTAAACCCTAACATTATCCACATAAAATCATAAACTCAACCCATTCTCATTACCACTTACTTTAAACCATAGCCATAACTAAATTATATGTGAGTAATCCTTATGGTTAAGCACTAGAAAAATATAACATATTCACCATGCACATGTTCTAAATTTCAAATCATTTGAACAGATTAGATTCCAAAATTAAAGGACAATTGAGGTGGACCCTAAATTCATAACTATTTTGAATTTTGAATTGTGCCTCATAAGAACACAAAATTAATCAATTATAAAAGATTGTTTAGTAACAAAACAATACAGTGAGCAGGATTATCAAATTGTTTTGATATTCAAATAAATTAGAACCTGCAAAATAAGATAGAATTCAAATTTAAAATTAAATAGCAAATTCAAATCAGTAAATAGAAACAAGAATTTGAAAAGAGAAAAAGAAAGGGAAAAGGGATTACCTTGCCAGGCCAAGCCACATCAGAGCAGCCCAGAACCAGCCCATCATCGCCACCACGTCGACCAAGCCTCAGCCCAGCCCAAGATCACCGTACCCCTTCGTCCAAGAATATCGAGCTCGTTCTCATCCTCTTCCTCTCACACGCGCTCGACAGCAGGACGCCGTGAGCTCCTTCTCCTCGCTGCTGTCAATCCCTCCTCGATTGGCCGTGTGACGAGGCGCATTCCTGAAGTCTATAAATACCCCGGGACAAACCCTAGCTCCCCATTTCTCCTTTTTCCCTCCAATTTTCTTCTCAGGCCGAAACCCTAGCTCGCCGGCCATCTCTTCTCGCCGGTGATTGGAGCACTCCCAAGCCATGCCGTGGTCACCATCATCTTCCTCGCCCTCGACTTATTCAGCTAGCGCCAGGAATCGGGTCGGAGCGTCCTAGAGCGTCGCCGTCAAGCTCATCATCTCCGACTCCGGTCACAGTCGTCGCCGGCGATTGCGACCACCATAGACCTCACCGTCAAGCCTTCGCTGCTCCTGGTGAGCTCCTGCATCTCTCAGTGCCCTTGGCCAGCTCAACTGCATCCCAGATCATCGCCGCACCGTGAGCCCGTGAGCACCGCCGCTTCACCTCGCCGACGACCATGCTCCGATGACCTTTAGGTAGCGGCGCTAGTATCAATCGGTTCCCTATCGCGTGCTGAGGAGAGCGGTAGTCGCCAATCGTCCGGGGGAGGTCCGAATCGACGACACCGTCGTCGACTTCCCGCCGGCAGTGAGCTCGTTTGCCACGTTTCGATTTTGACTTAGTCTTCCCTCACGTGGCAGCCAACGTGGCATTGGCCCCACCAGTCAGTGCCTGAGAGTAGATCTGTCCGGGTACGTTTAGTGTTTTAGATTTAATTTAAAAACCAGTAAATTGCTGAAACTTTGAAGAAATAGATAAAAATCATTATAGCTCAGAAAAATATAAATAATATATCAAAATGCTCACAAAAATAAACTCTATTCAAATAAAATAAAAAATAAAAATGTGTGTCAAAATAAAAATTCACTTATTTTTAACTTCTTTAATTATGCCTTGTCATTTATTTAAAAACACAATTTGAATTCAATAAATTAGGGAAGTTCCAAAATTAAATATTAGCTATTAAGTAAGTAAATAAAATGTTAAGATTAATTTCCTTAATCATCTTTTCATTAATTATAATATTAGTGGTAATTCATAAACCCTAATTTGCAAATTATCATTTACAATTTCTTTAAATAATAATAAAGAAAGAAAATACCAACAACTAATATTATTTTGGGTAATCCAAAACTTGTTTATTTAAACATCTTTAGTTAACAAGTTAAGTATTTTAAAAGGTAACAACAATTGTGAAACCCTAGTTTTTAATTAAACTTAATTATGAGTTACCCTAACTATTAATTCTTGTGAAAATTAATAAATGCAAACCATTATTAATTGTACTTCAAAGTAATTAGTTACCACACTGATGTCTACTCACGCTTCTTTTCCTGTAGACAGTGTTGGGCGTCCAGAGCAGAGGTTTGTAGAACAGCAGCAAGTTTTCCCTTAAGTGGATCACCCAAGGTTTATCGAACTCAGGGAGGAAGAGGTCAAAGATATCCCTCTCAAGCAACCCTGCAACCACAAAGCAAGAAGTCTCTTGTGTCCCCAACACACCTAATACACTTGTCAGATGTATAAGTACACTAGTTCTGCGAAGAGATAGTGAAATACAGGTGGTATGAATCAATATGAGCAGTAGTAACGGCGCCAGAAAATAGCTTAATGCTACAACGGGCGTGTGGTTGATGGTGGTAATATGGCATGCAGTACAGATGCAGTAAAACAGTAAACAAGCGATGATTGCAGTATTTAGGAACAAGGCCTAGGGATCGTACTTTCACTAGTGGACACTCTCAACATTGATCACATAACAAAATAAATAGATATATGCTCTACTCTACACTCACTTGTTGGATGATGAACATCACTAATTGTCTAGGGCTACAAGAACCCTCAATGCCGGAGGTAACAAGCTCCACAATATTCGATATTCATATTTAAATAACCTTAGAGTGCATGATAGATCAACACAACTATACCAAGTACTAACATAGCATGCACACTGTCACCTTCATACTATGAAAGGAGGAATAGATCACATCAATACCATCATAGTAATAGTTAACTTCATAATCTACAAGAGACCATAATCATAAACTACGCCAAGTACTACATGATGCACACACTGTCACCATTACATCATGAAGGAGGAATAGAGTACTTTAATAACATCACTAGAGTAGCACATAGATAAATAGTGATACAAGCACATTGCAATCATAAAGGGATATAACTAAACACTTCACTATGCTATTCATAACAGTGAATAAGTATTATGTGAAATATAGCCTAAGAGACCCACACGGTGCACACACTGTCACCTTTACACACGTGGGACAAGGAGTCTCCGGAGATCACATAAGTAAAATCCACTTGAATAGCATAATGACATCTAGATTACAAGCATCATCATATGAATCTCAATCATGTAAGGCAGCTCATGAGATCATTGTATTGAAGTACATGGGAGAGAGATTAACCACATAGCTACCGGTACAGCCCTTAGCCTCGATGGAGAACTACTCCCTCCTCATGGGAGACAGCAGCTGATACGTCTCTGACGTATCGATAATTTCTTATGTTCTATGCCATATTATTGATAATACCTACATGTTTTATGCACACTTTATGTCATATTCGTGCATTTTCTGGAACTAACCTATTAACAAGATGCCGAAGAGCCAGTTCCTGTTTTCTGCTGTTTTTGGTTTCGAAATCCTAGTAACGAAATATTATCGGAATTGGACGAAATCAAGACCCGGGGTCCTATTTTTCCCGGAGCCTTCCAGAACACCCGAGAGCCGCCGGAGGGAAGCCTCGGGGGCCCCACACCACACCCCGGCGCGGCCGGAGGGGGGCCGCGCCGCCCTATGGTGTGGGCCCCCGAGCCCCCTCCGAGGCTGCCCTTCCGCCTATTTAAAGCCTCCGTCGCGAAAACCCCGATACGAAGAACCACGATACGGAAAACCTTCCGGAGCCGCCGCCATCGCGAAGCCAAGATCCGGGGGACGGGAGTCTCCGTTCCGGCACCTCGCCGGAGCGGGGAAGTGCCCCGGAAGGCTTCTCCATCGACACCGCTGCCATCTCCACCGCCATCTTCATCACCGCCGTTGCTCCCATGAGGAGGGAGTAGTTCTCCATCGAGGCTCGGGGCTGTACCGGTAGCTATGTGTTTCATCTCTCTCCTATGTGCTTCAATACAATAATCTCATGAGCTGCCTTACATGATTGAGATTCATATGATGATGCTTGTAATCTAGATGTCATTATGCTAGTCAAGTGAGTTTTACTTATGTGATCTCCGGGAGACTCCTTGTCCCACGTGTGTAAAGGTGACGAGTGTTTGCACCGTGTGGGTCTCTTAGGCTATATTTCACAGAATACTTATTCACTATTGAATGGCATAGTGAGGTGCTTATTTATATCTCTTTATGATTGCAATGTGTTTGTATCACAATTTATCTATGTGCTACTCTAGCAATGTTATTAAAGTAGTTTTATTCCTCCTGCACGTGTGCAAAGGTGACAGTGTGTGCACCGTGTTAGTACTTGGTTTATGCTATGATCATGATCTCTTGTAGATTGCGAAGTTAACTATTGCTATGATAATATTGATGTGATCTATTCCTCCTACATATGCATGAAGGTGACAAGTGTGCATGCTATGCTAGTACTTGGTTTAGTCTTTTGATCTATCTTACACTAAAGGTTACTAAAATATGAGCATTATTGTGGAGCTTGTTAACTCCGGCATTGAGGGTTCGTGTAATCCTACGCAATGTGTTCATCATCCAACAAGAGTGTAGAGTATGCATTTATCCGTTCGTTATGTGATCAATGTTGAGAGTTTCCACTAGTGAAAGTCTAATCCCTAGGCCTTGTTCCTAAATACTGCTATCACTGCTTGTTTACTCGTTTTACTCGCGTTACTATCGCTGCGTTACTACTGCTGCGTTACTATTGCTTGTTTACTTGTCCTCGGGCAAAGCACTTTTCCGGTGTTGTTGCTACTACTTATTCATACCACCTGTATTTCACTATCTCTTCGCCGAACTAGTGCACCTATTAGGTGTGTTGGGGACACAAGAGACTTCTTGCTTTGTGGTTGCAGGGTTGCATGAGAGGGATATCTTTGACCTCTTCCTCCCCGAGATCGATAAACCTTGGGTGATCCACTTAAGGGAAACTTGCTGCTGTTCTACAAACCTCTCGCTCTTGGAGGCCCAACACCGTCTACAAGAATAGAAGCACCCGTAGACATCAAGCACTTTTCCGGCGCCGTTGCCGGGGAGGGAAGGTAAACGGCACTCACACATTGGCAAGCCCGGCAACTAAGCACTTTTCCTCCCTCGTCAACTACGCGCCAAGCACTTTTCCGGCGCCGTTGCCGGGAGGAAAGGTAAAAGGCACTCATACTACGGTCCCGTGTAAAGTATTTTTCCGGCGCCGTTGTGTGTGTGCTCAAAGCTATTTCCTTTAGATCCTGCAATTGCATCTTTTTGTCTCTTGTTTACACTAGTTTGGCATAATGGACAACAATGAGCTTCTTATTCTATTTCCTGATTTAAAACATGGATTGTTTGATGCGAAAATTAAAAAACCTATGGAATCTTATTTGCATGCTGGTAGTAATATTAGTATGAACGCTTTGAACACCATTGTTGATAATAATATAGAAAGTTCTAAGCTTGGGGAAGCTGGTTTTCATGATCTTTTTAGTCCCCCAAGCATTGAGGAGAAAATTTTCTTTGATGATACTATGCCTCCTACACTTGATGAGAATAATAATGATAGCTACTTTGTTGAATTTGCTCCCGCTATTACTAATAAAATTGACTATGCTTATGTGGAGAGTAATAATTTTATGCATGAGACTCATGATAAGAATGCTTTATGTGATAGTTATATTGTTGAGTTTGCTCATGATGCTACTGAAAGTTATTATGAGAGAGGAAAATATGGTTGTAGAAATTTTCATGTTACTAAAATACCTCTCTATGTGCTGAAATTTTTGAAGCTACACTTGTTTTATCTTCCTATGCTTGTTACTTTGCTCTTCATGAACTTGTTTATTTACAAGATTCCTATGCATAGGAAGCATGTTAGGCTTAAATGTGTTTTGAATTTGCCTCTTGATGCTCTCTTTTGCTTCACATACTATCTCTTGCGAGTGCATCATTAAAACTGCTGAGCCCATCTTAATGGTTATAAAGAAAAGAACTTCTTGGGCGATAACCCATGTGTTATTTTGCTACAGTACTTTATTTTATATTTGTGTCTTGGAAGTTGTTTACTACTGTAGCAACCTCTCCTTATCTTAGTTTTATGTTTTGTTGTGCCAAGTAAAGTCTTTGATAGTAAAGTAAATACTAGATTTGGATTACTGCGCAGTTCCAGATTTCTTTGCTGTCACGAATCTGGGTCTAATTCTCTGTAGGTAACTCACAAAATTATGCCAATTTACGTGAGTGATCCTCAGATATGTACGCAACTTTCATTCAATTTGGGCATTTTCATTTGAGCAAGTCTGGTGCCATTTTAAAATTCGTCTTTACGGACTGTTCTGTTTTGACAGATTCTGTCTTTTATTTCGCATTGCCTCTTTTGCTATGTTGGATGAATTTCTTTGATTCATTAATGTCCAGTAGCTTTATGCAATGTCCAGAAGTGTTAAGAATGATTGTGTCACCTCTGAACATGTGAATTTTTATTATGCACTAACCCTCTAATGAGTTGTTTCGAGTTTGGTGTGGAGGAAGTTTTCAAGGATCAAGAGAGGAGTATGATGCAATATGATCAAGGAGAGTGAAAGCTCTAAGCTTGGGGATGCCCCGGTGGTTCACCCCTGCATATATTAAGAAGACTCAAGCGTCTAAGCTTGGGGATGCCCAAGGCATCCCCTTCTTCATCGACAACATTATCAGAGTTCCTCCCCGAAACTATATTTTTATTCCGTCACATCTTATGCACTTTGCTTGGAGCGTCGGTTTGTTTTTGTTTTTTTGTTTTGTTTGAATAAAATGGATCCTTGCATTCACTTTATGGGAGAGAGACACGCTCCGCTGTAGCATATGGACAAATATGTCCTTAGGCTCTACTCATAGTATTCATGGCGAAGTTTCTTCTTCGTTAAATTGTTATATAGTTGGAATTGGAAAATGCTACATGTAGTAACTCTAAAATGTCTTGGATAATTTGATACTTGGCAATTGTTGTGCTCATGTTTAAGCTCTTGCATCATATACTTTGCACCCATTAATGAAGAAATACTTAGAGCTTGCTAATTTGGTTTGCATATTTGGTTTCTCTAGAGTCTAGATAACATCTAGTATTGAGTTTTGAACAACAAGGAAGACGGTATAGAGTCTTATAATGTTTACAATATGTCTTTTATGTGAGTTTTGCTGCACCGGTTCATCCTTGTGTTTGTTTCAAATAACCTTGCTAGCCTAAACCTTGTATCGAGAGGGAATACTTCTCATGCATCCAAAATCCTTGAGCCAATAACTATGCCATTTGTGTCCACCATACCTACCTACTACATGGTATTTCTCCGCCATTCCAAAGTAAATTGCTTGAGTGCTACCTTTAAATAATTCAAAATTTATCACCTCTGATTTGTGTTAATGTTTTATAGCTCATGAGGAAGTATGTGGTGTTTTATCTTTCGATCTTGTCATTTACTTCTGACAGACTTTCACAATGGACTAGTGGCACATCGGCTTATCCAATAATTTTGCAAAAAGAGCTGGCAATGGGGTTCCCAGCCCCGGTTAATTAACTTGCATTAATAATTCTCTTCACATGTTTTGCTCTGATTCATCAGTAAGCAACTTAATTTTGCCAATAGACACTCCTTCATGGTATGTGATTGATGGAAGGCACCCGAGGATTCGGTTAGCCATGGCTTGTGTAAGCAAAAGGTTGGGAGGAGTGTCATCCATAAATAAAGAAAAACTAAACTAAAGTACATGTGTAAACAAAAGAGAAGAGGGATGATCTACCTTGCTCGGTAGAGATAACGTCCTTCATGGGAGCCGCTCTTGAAAGTCCGGTTGATAAGGTAGTTAGAGTGCCCACTACCATTCGTTGACAACAACAAACACCTCTCAAAATTTTACTTTTATTGCTCTCTTTATGTTTTCAAAACCAAAGCTCTAGCACAAATATAGCAATCGATGCTTTCCTCTTTGAAGGACCATTCTTTTTTACTTTTATGTTGAGTCAGTTCACCTATCTCTCTCCACCTCAAGAAGCAAACACTTGTGTGAACTGTGCATTGATTCCTACATACTTGCATATTGCACTTGTTATATTACTCTATGTTGACAAACTATCATTGAGATATACATGTTACAAGTTGAAAGCAATTGCCGAAACTTTATCTTCCATTGTGTTGCTTCAATATCTTTACTTTAAATTATTGCTTTATGAGTTAACTCTTATGCAAGACTTATTGATGCCTGTCTTGAAAGTGCTATTCATGAAAAGTCATTGCTTTATGATTCAGTTGTTTACTCATGTCATTACCATTGTTTTGATCGCTGCATTCATTACATATGTTTACAATATGATCAAGTTTATGATGGCATGTCACTCAAGAAATTATCTTGTTATCGTTTTACCTGCTCGGGACGAGCAGAACTAAGCTTGGGGATGCTTGATACGTCTCTGACGTATCGATAATTTCTTATGTTCTATGCCATATTATTGATAATACCTACATGTTTTATGCACACTTTATGTCATATTCGTGCATTTTCACGGAACTAACCTATTAACAAGATGCCGAAGAGCCAGTTCCTCGTTTTCTCGCTGTTTTTGGTTTCAGAAATCCTAGTAACGAAATATTATCGGAATTGGACGAAATCAAGACCCGGGGTCCTATTTTTCCCGGAGCCTTCCAGAACACCCGAGAGCCGCCGGAGGGAAGCCACCGGGGGCCCCACACCACACCTCGGCGCGGCCGGAGGGGGCCGCGCCGCCCTATGGTGTGGCCCCCCCAGGCCCCCTCCGAGGCTGCCCTTCCGCCTATTTAAAGACTCCGTCGCGAAAACCCTGATACGAAGAACCACGATACGGAAAACCTTCCAGAGCCGCTGCCATCGCGAAGCCAAGATCTGGGGGACAGGAGTCTCTGTTCCGGCACCCTGCCGGAGCGGGGAAGTGCCCCCGGAAGGCTTCTCCATCGACACCGCTGCCATCTCCACCGCCATCTTCATCACCGCTGCTGCTCCCATGAGGAGGGAGTAGTTCTCCATCGAGGCTCGGGGCTGTACCGGTAGCTATGTGGTTCATCTCTCTCCTATGTGCTTCAATACAATAATCTCATGAGCTGCCTTACATGATTGAGATTCATATGATGATGCTTGTAATCTAGATGTCATTATGCTAGTCAAGTGAGTTTTACTTATGTGATCTCCGGAGACTCCTTGTCCCACGTGTGTAAAGGTGACGAGTGTGTGCACCGTGTGGGTCTCTTAGGCTATATTTCACAGAATACTTATTCACTGTTGAATGGCATAGTGA
>NC_061514.1:148647660-148681424 GCF_022539505.1 Lolium rigidum
GGCGGGAATCTCCCGGGACTGCGGGCTGGCCTGGTCCCTCCGAGTGACGGCCCGCAAAGCCTTACGCACACACGTCCGATGCCGATGCAAGGGCGTGCCACCTGACCTATACCTGGTCGGGAAGGTGTTGGATGATGCCTCGCTTAGTTTCTCGCATGGCATACACGTAAACGTTAAATACGAGCCTCGATCGGCTCTCGGGTTGTCTCGTGAATCGGCTCAAAGAGCCGATGCACCCATGATACGTACGAGGTGTACGATCAGATGGTGGTCCTGCTTGATCAAGATAAAGCTAAAGCGACCTACTACGATTTGGGGTTCTCACCTCATAATCGGAACATCCTACTCGTGATCGAGCCTGGCGGCCACGCACGGTGATCGTAAACCGACCCTAGACAAGGCCTAAAAACCAACACGAGGTTGATCCTCGGAACATCCTGTCTAGGGCTAGCGGACTACACCCTACGCGCCACTTGGATCCTTCGACCCGTTTGTAAGGCCTAACAATGCGGATATTAAACTAATCCTTGAAGAACAAGGAGCAATCATAACGGATCGGATCTACTAAACAATGAACAAGCGGGGTGCCGCCCTTACACCCAAGATAGGCGTAAGGGCGGCTAGATGCCTAAGGGTTGCATGACGATAGCATATGATATGAAGAACAATGCTAACCCTAAAACATCTATGATAACTACGTTGCTCGCCATCAAAAAGGCTTCAGTACGAGCAACGCATGAACGACGAATAAACGTGTGCTGCCTAGATCGCAAGATGCGATCTAGGCAACATGGTGCTTACCCGGAAGAAACCCTCGAGACGGGGGAGTTGGCGATGCGCCAAGATTGGTTTGTGGTGAACGTGATTGTTGTTTATTTCATAAACCCTAGATACATATTTATAGTCCGGGGACTTTCTAATTCAGGCGTGCACCTAACCGTGCACGGGTTAAACTCTAACTTCTAAATTAAGATGCGATCTACTATAATACAGATACACGGGCAATTTAGCCCACCTTCTTCGTGTCAGGCCGCTTCAGAGATCCTTCACGCATATACTCTTTAAGCCCATCTCATTTACGGCCCATCTCCTGATTTGGCCAAAATCTGGTGATAACACATGCCCCCCTGGTTTTGGTAATGATAATTTCAAAACCACTCTGTTTCTCCTTCGAGGGGTCATGTCGTGGCAGAGCAGAACCGTCGCAGTATTTTTCATCATGACGACTTGCCTTCCCAACTTCTCTCGCACGATTTGACGAGCTTTTTGGCACCACATCCTCGAAAACTGCTCAAACATTAAACCTCCACTCCATCTTCTTTTATTTAACCGCATCGAACAGTTCTCCTCTCCATCCTCCCCGCATTAGCACTCCAAAAGCCCTCCTGCGCACCATGTCTTCCTCTTCCTCCGCCTCATCGGGACTTTCCATCGAGTCCTCTTCCTCCCACGAGCCGACGCCAGAACGGGACCCACAGGAGGTCCATGCGGCCAACATCCGCCGCGCCATAGAAGCCGGGGAGGAGTCCACCCATGACTTCTCCGTCCGGTCCGAGGACGACAAGTCCTCGACGGACGGGAGAGCGACCTCCGCTTCCTTGCCGACGGGGAATCGGAGGAGGAGAGCGATGACGATCGCTTCTCGTGGGACGACTTCACCTCCTCCGAGGAGGCGAAGGAGGAGGAGGAGGAGGACGACGACGATAGCTCCTCCGACGAGCCGCCGGCCAAGCGCTTCTGCCCCTGGCCGGGGAACCTCAGTGACTTCGACAGCGACGACGACGATGCTGACGAGGAGGACGAGGACAACGAGGGTCCCGCCGGCGGTCGCTACAGCAGCGACGACGAACCCGCCGGGAGTAGCGCCGACAGCGGCGACGACGGCGACGACGAGGGCAGCGACGGCCTGTAGATAGGGCCCTTAGCATAGGATCAGTAGTAGATGGGGCAATGTATCCCCTTAGTACTTCCTTTTGAGAGCAATCAGCTCTTTATGTAAGAAATTTCGTTTATCAATGAAGAAATTCCCCAACTTGATTTTGCCGACTTCCTTTATGCAAATTTAGCCGATTTTCCCCTCATACTGATTTTGCCGATCGTCACTTAGCCAATGCTCAATGAACCGATTGCCACGCATCGGTTCCCCATAATCCGCTCTTCATCTCTTTGACGTCGGAGTGATCGTGAACTTGGTCAATGCTCAATAAGCCGATGTCAACGTATCAATCCCTCACGATCTATCCTTCACCTTTTCGACCGATGACTTTGAGCTCTAGTGGACAATGAGGCAGACCAATACCTTCAAGAGAGTCCTAGAACCGCTGCTGAAACAACTTGTCGTTGAAGCCGAGACTTCTGCAGAACAGATATCACTTGCTCTGTTCCTTTACAGCAACCAGATAGCCCAGAGCCAATTCTCTGTCGGTGATGATGGATCCCTCTTTTGCAAGACTCGCCGCCTTCGAGAGGAATTGCGTTGCGGGACCAGCCGATGACTCTCCAATCGGCTTCTAAAAACAGAGCATCTACCAGGCCAGCTGCCCCCCGAGCCTCAGTCGAGGTGAAAACAGTGATGAGGACACGTAATTCGGACAAACGGACCCGGGCTCAATCATGTCCGAGAGAGCTACCATGCGAGCCAGCCGAGCCGATCACTTTTCTTCCGTTGAAAGCTGATATTGCAGATAATCACCAACGGCTTAACTCCTCTGACAGCATTGCCTTGTGCCCTGAACACGCAGCGGGTAGCTCCTGCTTCATTGTGCTAGAGTCGATGGCTATGCATCGGCTTTGTTCCTTGCATATCATGCGATTTTTTTTACGGGCCGATTTTTCTATCGGCCCCCAATATTTTCACTGCACATGTATCGCACATGTTCATCTGATTAGGTGCCCCCCGAGCTGATTCTGCCAGGTAACTGCTGAAATCGGCTCTGTAGTTAGCCAAGGCATTATATGTGAACGTCGGCTCTATTAGGAACAATGTGGATCTCTTCCAGCGCATCAGCCGACGCAAACACCATTGTCCATTGGATCGACGTTGAACCCGAGCGGAATGAATGGTGAGGCTAATTTTGGCCGATTGCTCGGAATCGGCCTCCATGTTGCTTGCTCGATGAAGGTTTTGCAATGTTCCTCCATAAATCCTTGGGGCCGATCACATGGATCGGCATCGCCACGTTTGTCCATAGATGCTGCTCTTGTTACACGGTCAGGCCGGTGGATAAAACCAGCCTAACCCCGTCCTTTGTCACGTCGATACGCTCGCGATCGTCCAAATTGATGCCCGAGAGTGGCTCTTGGCCTGATGTCTCCCAAACGTTCATGCCAGCCGTTGAAATCTCGGCTGAATCATCTCGCGTGGACGACTTCCACTTCATCTCCATCCCATCGTATTAGGCATTGGTGCATCGTGGATGGAATGCAACCGTTGGCGTGGATCCAATCTCTCCCTAGTAGGACATCATAGGAGCTCTTCGTCGTCGACAATAAAGAACGTCGTAGGGACGGTTTTCCTTCCTACGGTCGGATCCACGTTCGGAACACCTTGCGCGTCGGATGCTTGGCCGTTGAAATCGCTCGGTGTCACATTGGTCTTGATCGGATCCGAGCTAGAGCGTCCCAACCGACGTAGCATGGAGTATGGCATAATGTTAATCGCCGCTCCGGTGTCCACCAACATCTTGTTGACGAGGCTGCCCATTGATGTAACCTCGCAAGTACGGGGCCTTCGGATGCACGTAGCCTCTCTCTCGTGGCTTCTCAAAGATGACCAGCCGTGGGCCGCAGTCAAGTTGTGCCACAGGTGCTTCGTCTAATCCTGGAGCACTAAACTCCGTTGGAAGGATGAAGACCATGTTTGTGTCAGCCGATGTCTTATCATTAGCTTTCTTTTGTCTGGGGCGCCACTCTTTCCTTTGTGGCCGACCTTCTTCGTCCAGGGTTCGCTGAATTTTAGCGGCCAGATCAGGCCGCGCCTTCCTCAACGTGTGTAGGTATAACCTTTCAGCTTCCTCCAACCCACGTAGACGCTGAACCCTTCGCTTTTGGGAACAGCTGAGCCCATCAGGGCACCACCTTGGCCGATGATACTTGTCTTCTTCTTCATCATCGTCCTCTAGTTCCTCGAGATCTTCCACCCGAGCGGACTCAGCATGCTTGTTCCGAGGCGGGAGAGGCCCTAGACGTTTGAACACGGACACGTTAGCTGCATCCTTCTTCTTTTGTTTACATTACGGGCGCTTGCCGATTGTAGGCAATCGGCTCATTCCTGAATCCCAGCGAGTGTCGAAGAAGGGGCGGTCCCGGTGCCTATCCATGTCGTCTTGCTCTCTCGACTTTTCCTTGGTGTGGCGCTCATATCGCTCCTCGTCGCGATCATGCCGACGACGTCTCTCGTCGTCCCTAGCCGGACGATCTTTTTCATCATCGTCGTTGTATCGCCGACGTTGGTCGTATTGACCCACATACTTGTTGAGGAGGTGATCGAGAGAGGTCGGCCGATATCTTACGTTCCTCACTTCTCCCTCCGTGATGTAGCGCTTGCCATCGTGTCGGAGCCGATCGCGTGGAGCGGCTTCCTCTCGTGTCCTTGCTATGAGAGCAGCTGCCCTCATCTCCGTCCTTACCGGAGTGGTGACCAGGTCCTACCATGTTGATATTGCACGAGAAATCTGGCCGGCACCCTCCATGGTAAGTATACCCCACCATGTTAACGGCGGGGAAGGGGTGTGTGTCGACCTTCATGGCGTACTGGCTGAAAATTAGCCGCCCTTGTTGCGGTCAGAAACCCACCGGGCGTGCCAGAATGTGTTGCGGTCAGAAACCCACCGGCGGGCAGCGACGAGCAACACCGTAGAGCCGGGAATCTCCCAGGACTGCGGCTGGCCCTGGTCCCTCCGAGCGACGGCCCGCAAAGCCTTCGGCACGCACGTCCGATGCTGATGCAAGGGCGTGCCACCTGACCTATACCCGGTCGGGAAGGTGTTGGATGATGCCTCGCTTAGTTTCCTGCATGGCATACACGTAAACGTTAAATACGAGCCTCGATCGGCTCTCGAGGTTGTCTCGTGAATCGGCTCAAAGAGCCGATCCACCCATGATACGTACGAGGTGTATGATCAGATGGTGGTCCTGCTTGATCAAGATAAAGCTAAAGCGACCTACTACGATTTGGGGTTCTCACCGCATAATCGGAACATCCTACTCGTGATCGAGCCTGGCGGCCACGCACGGTGATCGTAAACCGACCCTAGACAAGGCCTAAAAACCAACACGAGGTTGATCCTCGGAACATCTGGTCTAGGGCTAGCAGACTACACCCTACGCGCCACTGGATCCTTCGACCCGTTTGTAAGGCCTAACAATGCAGATATTAAACTAATCCTTGAAGAACAAGGAGCAATCATAACGGATCGGATCTACTAAACAATGAACAAGCGGGGTGCCGCCCTTACACCCAAGATAGGCGTAAGGGCGGCTAGATGCCTAAGGGTTGCACGACGATAGCATATGATATGAAGAACAATGCTAACCCTAAAACATCTATGATAACTACGTTGCTCGCCATCAAAAAGGCTTCAGTACGAGCAACGCATGAACGACGAATAAACGTGTGCTGCCTAGATCGCAAGATGGGATCTAGGCGGCATGGTGCTTACCCGGAAGAAACCCTCGAGACGGGGAGTTGGCGATGCGCCGAGATTGGTTTGTGGTGAACGTGATTGTTGTTTATTTCATAAACCCTAGATACATATTTATAGTCCGGGGACTTTCTAATTCGAGCGTGCACCTAACCGTGCACGGGTTAAACTCTAACTTCTAAATTAAGATGCGATCTACTATAATACAGATACACGGGCAATTTAGCCCACCTTCTTCGTGTCAGGCCGCTTCAGAGATCCTTCACGCATATACTCTTTAAGCCCATCTCATTTACGGCCCATCTCCTGATTTGGCCAAAATCTGGTGATAATAGGGGGTGTATCGTAGTACTTTCGATAAATAAGAGTGTCGATCCCAACGAGGAGCAGAAGGTGTTGACAAGCAGTTTCGATGAAGGATTCACTGTAAATGCTCACAGACAAGTATTCGGGGGGTTTTAATATAGCAGATGAATAAAGTACAAGTAAGTAAAGTGCGAGAGAAATAATTGCAGCGAGTGGCCCAATCCTTTTTAGCACAAAGGACAAGCCGGTTTGTTTACTTATAATGACCAAACGTTCTTGAGGACACACGGGCATTTAGTCTAGTGCTTTCGCTTCATATATCTGATTAATCTTCATTGTTTTGATAAGTGTTGTGTGGATGAACCTATGCTAATGTACCGCCCTTCCTAGGACTAATACATACTTGTGATTATACCCCTTGCAAGCATCCGCAACTACAAGAAAGTAATTAAGATAAATCTAACCACGACCTTAAACTCGAGATCCTCGCTATCCCTCCCGCACCGATATACCAACGGGGTTTAGGTTTCGTCACTCCGGCAACCCCGCAATTGGCAAACGAATACAAGATGCACTCCCCTAGGCCCATAAATGGTGAAGTGTCATGTAGTCGACGTTCACATGACACCACTAGAGAAATAACACCACAACTTAAATATCACAACATTGAATACTAACCAACATAATTCACTACTAACATTTAGACTTCACCCATGTCCTCAAGAACTAAACGAACTACTCACGAGACATCATATGGAACATGATCAGAGGTGATGTGGTGATGAATAACAATCTGAACATAAACCTTGGTTCAATAGTTTCACTCAATAGCATCAATAACAAGTAGAAATCAACACCGGGAGAGTTTCCCCTATCAAACAATCAAGATCAAACCCAAATTGTTACAGCGGTGACGAGGTGCAGCAGTGGAGATGGCGGTGATGATGATGATGATGATGGTGATGATGATGGAGATGATGTCCAGCTCGATGACGGTGACGATGGCGTCGATTTCCCCTCCGGGAGGGAATTTCCCCGGTAGATTTCAGCCTGCCGGAGAGCTCTTTTCTCTCTGGTGTTCTTCGCCCCGCAGAGGCGGCTGTGACTCTTCGCGACTATCCTCTGGGGCTTAGGTTTCCGGGACGAAGATGTACGCGAAGAAAAGGAGGCGAGAGGGGGCTGTGGGCCCCCTCCTCACAGGGCGGCGCGACCAGGCCTTGGGCCGCGCCGGCCTATGAGGTGGGCCCACCTCGGGTCCCCTCGGCTCCCCATTCTGGCTCCCTTCGTCTTCTGGAAAAATAGGATTTTTCATATAATTTCCGTCAGCTGTTGATCTTCCGAAATATTGCATTCTGACGAACCGTAAATAAACAACAGGAGGTGATGTAGTTCTAGAATTCTATAGTTAATAAATGAGTAGATTATATTTTAGCACCCAAATATGACTATTGTGACCCTAAGCACTAGATTTACAAGGCTGTTACAAATATACCCGTCAAGAAACACATTGACACGATGTGCCCAATTTTACAATTAACAACTAGGCATGTAACTTTACATGTAGCCAACTAGTTGGTAAGAACGACACCACACCTCATTGCACAGTATGGTTAAGACAAACTAGACCTAACTCCTCGTTCGGGTTTCTCTAGTGTGCTTTCCAATCCTGTTAGGGTGGAACGTATAGGCACATTTAGCAATGGGTGGGAGTCGGGGTGATTTGTTGCCGCAATGATACGACCGGCTAGGGTGGTTTTTCTAAACAATCCCTTGATTTTGTGGTGTCATCTTTGTGTAGGGCCTTTTGAGAAGAGTATGTATTGTTGTTATTTAGCTTGGTTGATGCTCGAGTACATTAACTCAAACAAGGTTTAATTTATATATTTGGTTTGGTATTTGTGTTCACTCTACTTAAATCTAAATATATTGAAGAAAACGTGCCACTGTGGCATGTTGAACTAGGCCGAGTGACAATGTATGCAAAACATGGTAGAGAGACATAGATTATCTATAGGCTTGAGGAAGAATGTCTTTTAAGTTTTGCAAATTTGTTTAACAAACTCTTCGGTGTCACATCAACAGAATTTTCATGTGAGAGGTTACAAATCGTCTTTGAGCACACACTAGCACAATGCAAAAGGCCGCGATTAACTATAGACCGGCTTCGTCTCACTACAGTTACTACTCTTTTATTTCTTCAGATAAAGAGAATTAGACGGGAGGGGTTTATATAGTGATGAACAATTAGCACAAAGCCGGATGTATGAGCTTCGGGTGGTGATAGATTCTGGTATTTTAGCGACTTAATCTTGGTGTACACTTCTTCTATTGGTGATCCTCTCTTGTTCCCATGCATCCATGTCTATTAGAACATTGAAACTTCGAAGTGCTACTCTAATCATGTGTTCTACTTTCACCTCTAGAAGAAGAGCCCATCTCCATCTCACCATTGCAATGTTCTTACTCCATGTAGGAATCCACACTGATCTTGTCGCAAATTCTGATGCTTCCAAGTCCTAGGATGTTGCATTGCAAGTTTTGTTTTGAGAAAGTACATGGACATTGCATTTGGTGTGTGCTAATGTA
Source organism: Lolium rigidum (assembly GCF_022539505.1). Classification (NCBI taxonomy): domain Eukaryota; kingdom Viridiplantae; phylum Streptophyta; class Magnoliopsida; order Poales; family Poaceae; genus Lolium; species Lolium rigidum. Next base: position 148,656,195 of record NC_061514.1, read on the forward strand.
CTTATATGAACCTAGCAACGTTATAAGTTATAGACCTTGCTTGACATCATATATGTAGAATGGCTTCTTTGTGAAATATTGGTGTTGTTTGGTCCCCTAGCTTGTCCCGCTTATATAGCACCGTTATTACATTCAAGGTTGACACTTTGTAGCGCAACAACCTTATGGTGGGTATTGCCATGAAGTTCAATGGTTCCAAGAGCACATGGATATATTTTTTCTTCCGAGAAAACAAATAAATCATTTGCATTGCATTTCATTCAAAATGTAGAAGATTCAACCTTGCAAGCCTCATATATATCCATGTGTTTTTTAGCATCCCCTCCTTCGGTGAAGTAGCTCACGGATAAAATATTATTAATCATATAAATCGAAGTTCATGGTGTAGTATATTTAAGATTGTTGCATTTTGAAAAAGCATTGGCATCCACCATCACAAGTCACAACGTTACTAACAGGTAAAAAATGGGTTTATGCAACTATAGTCTTAAAAATGTACAATCAAAGATCAACAAGAAGATCATCGAATAAATTTCTAAACTCCAACTTAATTCTATTTGTTTGGAGATGAAGTATTCAGGAGAGGTAAACACACTAGATGATATCGATGGGGCTTCATACAAGGAAGAAACTACATAATATGTCCTTTATTCACATTTTTGGGGGGAGGAGGACAAAATTGACATGGACGGAGGCGGTAAAAATAGACTTGAGGGACTGGAATGTCCCTGAAGTACGCTCCTTTACTTGCATATTTTTTTATATTTCAGAAAAAATCGTTGGAAACATATATAAACAGAAAAATGGTCAAGTGAAGGGGAGCTCCTATCTGTGGATTTTCTTCAACATAACTATATTTCTTAATCGAAATTAAAATATTTGGACATCCTTTATGTATTTCACTTTGTATCATCATGTAAGCTGTTTAATTTAGCGAACTAGTGAGTATCAGCTATAACCTCCATCCAGAAATTCAAAAATTACTCTCAACTATATATTATTGCAATTATTAATCTTACTTGTAAATAGTATTTGTGAGATTATCATAGACACTCAAAAAATACTTTTCCCTAATTGTGAACTCATTTTACTACGCTCGCAAACCACGTTGTCGACATACATGGATGTTTTTCTCACTCCTGTAACATATGTTTTGTCTTGACGATCATCTTCGTGCCATTTTCTCCATGATATAGGTAAATGGTAAGTGAGATGACATGTAAGGGAAGGTAGCGAAGATATGATAAGAGTGACCTGGTGGATGCCGCTAATGCCATATGTGGATATTAAAATTACTCCCTGAACCCGAAATAAACAACATGACGTGAGGTAGTTCAAGAATTTTATAGGCTAAATAAATGAGTACATTGTATTTTAGCACCCCGAAACAATTGAGACCTTAAGTGCTAGATTTACAAGTTTGTCACCAATATACCCGTCAAGAAACACATTGACACGATGTACTCAATTTTACCGTTAACAATTAGGCATGTAACTTTACAAGCAATCTACTATAGTTGGTAAGGATGGCACCACACCTCGTTGCAAATGATGGTTAAGACAAACTAGACCTAACTCCTCGCGCGGGCTTCCCTAGTGTGATTTCATATCCTGTTAGTGTGGAACGTATTGGGAACATTTGGAAATGGGTGGGAGTCGGGGTGATTCGCCGTCGACGGTGATGATAGGAGCGGCTAGGGTGGCGATTAAAGCAGCTTCTTTCTAAGCAATCACTTGATTTTGTCGGTGTCATCTTTGTGTAGGGACTTTTGAGAAGAGTATACATTGTTGCTATTTAGCTTGGTTAATGGAATCACTCGAGTACATTAACTCTAACATGGTTTAATTTATATCTTTGGTTTGGTATTTGTGTTTACTCTACTTGAGTCTAAACATATTGGAGCAAACATGTCATTGCAACATGTTGGACTAGGCCGAGTGACAGAGTATGCAGAACATGGTAGAGAGACATAGCTCATCTATAGGCTTGAGGCGGAACGTATTTAAGTTTTGCAAGTTTGTTTAACAAACTCTTTTGTGTGACAACCAACAGAGTTTTACAAGTCGCATTTGAGCACACACTAGCACAAATGCAAAAGGTGGTGATTAATTAACTAGAGATTGGTTTCGTCTTCTCACTACAGTTACTACTCTTCTTTTCTTTACATAAGGAGAATTAGACGGGAGTGGTTTACAGAGTGATGAACTAGCACAAGTTGGGAAGCCTCTGGTGGTAACATATTCTGGTTTAGAGACTTAATCTTGGTGTAAACTTTTTGTATTGGTAATCCTCTCTTGTTCCCATGCACCCATGTTTATTGGAACATTGAAACTTTCAAGTACTAGCTTAATCATGTGTACTAGTTATGGTGTCACCTGTAGAAGAAGAGACCATCTTCATCGCACCATTGCAATGTTCCTACTTCATATAGGAATCCACGCTGATCTTGTCGCAAATTCTGATGCTTCCAAGTCCTAGGATGTTGCATTGCAAGATTTGTTTTGATCAAGTCTATGTGCATTGCATTTGGTGTGTGCTGATGTAGTAATATGAACCTAGCAATGTTCTAAGTGCTAGACCTTGCTGGACATCATATATGTAGAATGGTTTCTTTGTGAAATCATGATGTTGTTTGATCCCCTTGCCACACTTATATAGAACCTTCATTACTTCACGGTTGACACTTTGTAGTGCAATATCCTTACGGTGGGTATTGCCATGAAGTCCAATGCTCCCAGGAGCACATGGGCATATTTTTTCCGAGAAAACAGAGAAATCACTTTCATTTCATTCAAAATGTAGAAGGTTCAACGGTGCAAGACTCATAAATATCCATGTGTTTTTTATCATCCCCTCATTTGGTGAAATAGCTCAATCATAAAATATATTAACCATACAAATCAAAGTTCATGATGTAGTATATTTAAGATTTTTGCATTTTGATAAAGCACTGGCATCCACCATCGCAAGTCACAACGTTACTAACAGGTACAAAATGGGTTTATGCAACTATAGTCTTTGCAATGTACAATCAAACATCGACGAGAAGATCATCGAATCAATTGCTAAAACTCCAATTTAATTCTATTTGTTTGGAGATGAACTGAGTATTTGGGAGGGGTAAACGCACACTAGCTGATATCTATGGAGCTTCATACGAGGAAGAACCTACATAATTTGTCCTTATTCACATTTGTTTGTGAGGAAGAGCAAAGTTGATGTGGCCGGAGATGGTAAAAAGAGACTTCAGGGAGTGGAATGTCTCTAAAGATTTGGCTCTTGATAAAACCGCACAAAAATCAACGATCCATTCACCGGAATCTTGGTTTACTTGTTCTTACTTCTATCTCCTTGTTATGGTTTTGTTATGTTTTCGTTGGGTTTCATATCTAGCCTACCCAACCTGCATGCTTGAGAAAAAACTTTAATGTTATTGTTGTTGTATGAATCATCGAGCTCGAATGTAGGTTCCCCTTCATCGTTGCGGACTTTTATTTTTATTTTTTTACCAGTACAATCTTAGTAAGTGCACCGAGCACCAAAAGTGGAGTCAGATGAGACTTTGCTTATCCATCACGTAGTGTGGCCTTTGCTAGCTTGGATATACCCTGCAAAATTACCATCATGTCATGTAGGTCATCCTTGTCAGCTTTTAAGGTTTAATTAATGATCAAGAGGGTACATTGGGTCAACGAGTTTCTTAAACGGGGTACTTTGATGATAACTTTTTACAGATAAGGAACAGTGACCTGCGCAAAAAAAAAAAGAATATGATCATCACATCTGCCACCTTTTAGTAAACTATAAGTGGAATTTATCCTCTAGTTCATCAAGATGGATTGACCACTAATGTAATCCTTGTTTATGTATATGGCATTGTAAATAGTTGTTCCCTATTTAATGAATTGTTGTGGGGCATCACAGTTTCTTGTCGAATGTACTGTAGCTAAATTAAACTACCCTTTTAGTATGAAGGAGATTTGTTATGCATGCTTGGGTCAGGTAAGTGGGCATTCTCTCTTACACACAAATAGAGCTTCCCGGCGACCCGCACGTTATGTCAAACATATGAAAGGCTTTCAATTACAATTTTTCAAAATACTCAAATAAGTGCTTACTATTTTTTCTTTGATAAATGATTCTTTATTATTCAAGAGATTTGAGCTTACACCCGGTTTCTGCATAACTAGAATACACAAAACCGTGCAACTCAAAGGTGCCAACTAAATACGAGAAATTGTCAGAAGCTCCTCCGCAATTTTGTTAATCGGAACATCTAGTGACCCGAGAATTAAAATATTTGTGAAAAAACAGCTTTGTACCAACTTCTGCTTCCGCAAAAATGGTGTGGACCGTTATAATTTTCAGAAGGGGAAAATGATGTGTGAGTTAGCTTTTGCGTTTTTTTAGATAAAAGGCACTAGGTGCCCGACTTTAAATTAATAAAGCCCCGCAAGGTTCAAAACATAGTTAATACATGCTGCGGCATACAGCTTAGCCAAAGTAGAAAGCGCACGGGAACACAACGGGGTCGGCCTCCCCTAACAGACCGAGAACCCGGAAACGACTAGAAAGGATAGACACCCGACACCAGCTTCAAGATTCAGGCTTCAAGGATCCGATGGTACGAGATGGGCATGGATGCTTCTTAGCTCCGCGATCAGCCATCTAAGCCAGGGACGGTCCACTGGTTTTGCCACGCCGAGCCGCGTGCTGCGTAAACAACATAGTTTTAAAAGTAACATCAGCTGGGTGTCGAATAATTTTAGACTCCATAGTGAGCTTGTTTCTAATCAACCATAAAGCCCAAGATTGTGCTATGAACAGGCACCAAATCGTCCGCCTAGCTCTACCAGCAAAGTTGGAGATAATCGCAAAGAATTGGGGAAAAGAGGCTGGGCACCAGCTACACCCCAGAATCTCCCTTATGACACTCCAGGCGAACCTCGCCAAAGAGCATCTGAAGAAAATATGGTCTGCAGTCTCCAACTCTCCGCAAAGTGCGCACTTTCCATTACCCGGGCCATGTCTGGACAGGATGTTGGAGCTAGAAGGAAGGCGATCAAGAACCAGCTGCCAGGAGAAGATGCGGATCTTTAGCGGAATCTTAGCGGCCCAAACATCCTTGAAATGAGCGATCGTCGCCCCGCGCGACAATCGTGCATACATGGATTTCACCGAGTATTTCCCATTCCCCTCCAAGAGCCACGATACCGTATCCTGGCCCTGGGAGAGAGAGGTTGACTCAATCAAAGCAAGAAGCTCGCCATGGTCTCCGACAGTCGAAAGGCAGCTGTCTTCGGAAGCGCATCGGCTCCACTCGGAGCACACCTGTGCTACGGACCCCATCTGATCCAGTGCGATACTGAATAGGCCTGGGAACCTGTCTTTAAGCGGCATGTCGCCCGCCCATCTGTCCATCCAAAAGCTCGTGCGGGTGCCATCGCGGACGCAGTGCCTGGCCCCGAGTTTGAATAAGTGTTTGATTCTGTGTAAGCTACGCCAAAATTGGGAGCCCCTCACTCCCGTGGAGGCGAAGATATCGTTCGATCTAAGGTACTTTGCGTTGATGATCTTTTTCTAGAGTTGATCGCCCCTTTGATACAACTTCCACACCCACTTGACCATAAGGGCAATATTCATAAGTCTCGAGTTGACGAGCCCCAAGCCCCCGACAGCTTTGGTCTGCAAACCGCTGGCCAATTGACTAGGTGGTATTTCCTTTTGGTGCCAACCCCTTCCCAATAGAATTTGGCTCTATGTGAGTCAAACTTGGCGTGAATACCGTCTTGGAGTAAAAAGAGACCCATGGCAAACGTTGGAAGGTTGTCTAAGCAGGAATTGGATAAGATTAGACGCCCCCGACGACATAAACTTACCCCACCAGGGTTCCACTCTAGCCGCCAGCTTTCTTACGAGGAACAACCATTGTTCCATCGTCAACCTCCTATCCGCAATCGGAAGCCCGAGGTAGATAAAAGGGAACTCTCCCAGCTTGCAGTTCAGCTTATCTGCCACCATCTGACGACGATCCGGGGAAGTCCCCATGACTATCACCTCGGATTTGTGATAATTAATCTTGAGTCCCGACATGTCTTCAAAGCATAGCAAGATGAACTTAAGATTTGCCAATTGCACGTCGTCGTCTTGGATCATGATGATAGTATCATCGGCGTATTGGAGATGCGTGATTCCCCCAGGGATCAGGTGAGGGGCGATCCCGGCAATGTGTCCAGCTTCGTTTGCCTTGGACAGAATAACTGAGAGGGCCTCCGCCATGAAGTTAAAAAGAAGCGGGGAGAGTGGGTCTCCCTGCCGCACTCCCCGCTTGTTACGGAAGAAGGGCCCAATCTCCCCATTGATCGAGATCGCTGTCTGGCCTCCCGCCACCAGCTGGGAGATGCGGTGAACCACCCCGGCATCAAAACCTTTGCAGCGCAGCACCTCCGTGAGGAATTCCCAGTTAACCCTGTCATAGGCTTTCTCGAAGTCTAGCTTAAGCAGCACACAAGCATCTTTCTTTGACTTAACTTCGTGCACGAGTTCGTGCAGGGCCAACACCCCATCCAGGATAAAGCGTCCCTTGATAAACGCTGATTGATTGGGGCTAATGACTCTGTTCGCAATGGGGTCCAGCTTAGTAGCCACTGCCTTAGAGACAAATTTGAAAATCACGTTGATTAGTGCGATTGGACGGAATTGTGTGATCTGGTCCGCCCAGGGACCTTTGGGATCAGCGAAAGCACCCCAAAGTTGAGACGAGCTATGTTAATCCCGCCGAGGAGGAAGTCATTGATGATATGCAAAACCCCCATCTTGACCAGTGGCCAGAATTTCTTGAAGAAACTAACCGGGAAGCCGTCAGGGCCTGGGCCGTGTCAGTCTTCATATCTTGCAGCAGGCTGTCGAGCTCAGCCTCCGAGTAGGTGCGCATCACCTCTGCATTTTCTTCCAACGAAACCCTTGTCTCCCCACCCCAAGCATTAGGATCCAGCGAGCACACCCTAGCCTCGGTGGAGCCGTTAGCTTTTGCGTTACGGCGTTCATGTGCCTCTCTCTAATTACTCCGACGACCCCGCGTGCCAGTGCCACTCACTCGCGTCCGGTATCAAGCTCAAAAGCTCAAGCATGCCCCATCCTTCGCTAGCTTCCAGAGGAGCCGCGGTTGTTTCTCCACCGTTGAAGAGCAAGTTGTTTGGTCCAACAAAAACGAAAGAAGAATATCTGTGAGATGAAGCATATGCTCAACCTGATGATGGAAGTAGAGCCGAATCCACGGTGTAGCGTCACCACTCACCACCAACACACCCGAGAGTCTTTGGCTTCTCTGACTGCAAAACATCTCGCTCTGCTACCCGAAGTTTCGAGCGCATTATCTCGTTGATTATTCACCTGAACCCGTGCACGGGTGTGCTTATTTTAAGCCCCTCGGCGATCCTAGATACTGGAGAAAATTTCCCACCTGAAGCTTGGCCACCGGTGTTGACTAGGCGCGCGGACTATCCTATAGTGTGCTTGATCGTGTGGTCCCTTTCGGTTTCGCTTTCGCTGCTCCATCCAGATCGATCAGGAGGAAACAAACGAGAAGGTCCGGCCTTGTACAAGGACAAGGAGCCTACCACTACCGGTACCAGATGGCTCTCTCTCGACCGTCAATTCAGCAACTTCCCTGTGATATGATGATATGATCTGTCTATCGACCTCCAGAGATGAACTACAGGTCATATTACTCCAGTCAAAGAAGAAGGGCATGGGGATGGGGGAGAAGAGATAGACGCCGAGGCCGAGCGGGGTGGGGGCCCAGCGGGAGTGTGTGTGGCGTCGTCTTCTCCTGCGCACGCGTCTTCAGAGGTGGCAACGGCGGAGAGGCGACGTCGCGTGGGGGCAGGACGAGATCACCAACCAACGGCTGGGAGTTATACCTGTAAATGGCCACGTTCACGACGGCCCACCAAGTGCCGTTTGTGGCCTTTTAGGTTCAACGGGAGGAAGCATCTCGTCCATCTAGTCCCGTTAGGATAAGCGGTCGGCCGCTAGCCCAGTCACGCTGGCTATGATGCATTCAACTAACACTCAGATTCTGCTAAAAAAAACTAACACTCCAGCCGGCCGCCCGTCTGAGGATTATACACGTGTGTTGAACGGGTGTTTGAAGGCGTACGCATTGAGAAAAAAGACTGGTTAAGCTAACTGCTCAACTAAACTTTATTTAATCGGTAAAAGACATTCGATTTGCTAAATAGACACCCAGTAATAAAAAAAAAGTGTGAGCGCGTTCCCTGGCCAGCCGTTATTACGGCTTCTAGTATGCTCGTTTACATGCATATTTTTTTTAAAAAAAATCATGTGAAGCTTATAGAAACAGAAAACTGTTAAAGTGAAGGGGAGCTCCTATATGTCGAATTTTTTTCGGGTACATGATAATAGTATGTTCTAATCATATTTCTTAATCAAAATTGAAATCGTTGGACATCCTTTCATGTAACATACATGGACAAATGATAAGTGAGACGACATGTAAAGGAAGGCAGCGAAGATATAATAAGAGCGACGTGGTGGACGCCGCTGACGCCATATATGGATACTAAAATTACTCTCGGAACCCTAAATAAACCGGAGGTGAGGTAGTTCTACAATTTTATAGGTTATAAATAAATTAGTAGTACATTATATTTTAACACCCAAATTCGAACCGTAAGTACTAGATTTACAAGTTTGTCACCAATATACCCGGCAAGAAACACATTGAAAACGCAACACCTCATTGCACTGGATGGTTCAGACAAACTAGACCCGACTCCTCGCTCGGGCTTCTCTAGGCCAAGTGAGTGTGTACACACAACATGGTAGAGACGCATAGCTCATCTATAGGCTTGAAGCGGAATGTCTTTTAAGTTTTGCAAATTTGTTTAACAAAATCTTTTGTGCCACAACCAACACAGTTTTCATGTGATAGGTTACAAATCGCAATTGAGCACACACTAGCATAGTGCAAAAGGCGATAATTAACTAGGGACTGGTTTCATCTTTTCATTACAGTTAATAATTTTTTTCTTCATATAAAATTATTACACGGGAAGGGTTTACACAGTGATGAACAATTAGCATAAATTGGGAAGTATGAGCTTCTGATAGTGACATGTTTTGGTATTCTAGCGAATTAATCTTGGTGTAAACTTGTTGTATTGGTAATCCTCTCTTGTTCCCATGCATCTAGGTCTATTAGAACATTCAAACTATCAGGTACTGCTCTAGGCATCTCTACTGGCATGTGCGCAACATGTAGAAGAAAAGTCCATCTTTGTCTCACCATTGCAATGTTCTTACTCCATTTGGGAATCTACACTGATCTTGTCAGAAATTTTGACGCTTCCAAGTCCTATGATGTTGCATTGCAGGATTTGTTTTGACCAACTCTATGTACATTGCATTTGGTGTGTGATGATGTAGTGATATGAACCTAGCAACGTTCTAAGTTATAGACTTTGTTGGATATCACATATGTAGAATGACTTCTTTGTTAAATCATGATGTTGTTTGATCCCCTTGTCACACTTATATAGCACCATTATTACATTCAAGGTTGACACTTTGTAGCGCAACAACCTTGCGGTGGGTATTTTCATCAAGTTCAATGCTTCCAGGAGCACATGGGCATATTTCTTTCCGAGAAAACATAGAATTTCCATGCATTTCATTTCATTCAAAGTGTAGAAGGTTCAACACTAAAAGCCTCATATGTACCCATGTGTGTGTTTTAGCGTCCCCTCTTTCAGTGAAGTAGCTCACTGATAAAATATGTTGATCATACAAATCGAAGTTCATGGTGCAATATATTTAAGATTGCTGCATTTTGACAAAACATTTGCATCCACCATCACAAGTCACAACATTACTACCAGGTACAAAAAAGGTTTAAGCAACTATAGGCTTTGCAATGTAGAATCAAATAATCAATGTACAATCAATTGCTAAAACTCTAACCTAATTCTATTTGTTTGGAGATGAACTGAGTATTTGGGAGAGGCAAAGGCACACTAGATGATATCAATTGAGCTTCATACGAGGAAGAAAGTACATAATGTATCATTATTTACATGTTTTTGCAAGGACAATTAAAGTTGACGTGAGCGGAGGTTGGTAAAAAGACACTTGGGAAACTAGAATGTCCCTAAAGATTTGTCTCTTGATAAGATAGCATGGAAATCAGCGATCCATGTACCGGAATCTTAGTTTACTTGTTTTTTTTTATCTCTCCTTGTTTTGGTTTCATTATGTTTTCGTTGGGTTTCATATCTAGTCTAGCCGCTTGGAGAAAAAAAAGACTTCGATTATTGTTATGTATGGATCATCAAGATCGAATGTAAGTTTCCCTTCATCATGGCGGAATTTTTTATTTCTTTACTGGTACATCCTTCATGAGTGCACTGAGCCACCAAAAGTGGAGTCAGATGAGATTTTTGTTAACCATCACATGCAGTGTGGCCCTTAGTAGCTTGGATATACCTTGCAAAATTGCCATCATGTCATGTAGGTCATCCTTTTAAGGGTTAATTATTGGTCAAGTGGTTACATTGCGTCAACTAGTTTCTTAAATGGCGTACTTTGATGATAATTTTTTTATAGATAAGGAACACTAACCCCCGCAAAAAAAAGAACACTAACATCACATCTTCCACCTTTTAGGAAACAAAATGGAATTTATCCTCTAGTTTATCAAGATGGATTGATGATTAATGTAATCCTTGTTTATGTATATAGCACTGTAAATAGTTGTTCCCTATTTAATAAAATTGTTGTGGAGCACCACATTTCTTGTAGAATGTACTCTAGATAAATTAAATTATGCTTTTTGGTATGGGAAGGAGATTGGTTATGCTTCGGCCAGGTAAGTGGGCATTCTTTCTTACACACAAATAGAACTTCTCGGCGATGCGCACTTGGAGTCAAATATGTGAAATTTTTTCAATTACAAGTTTTTGGAAATACTAAAATAAGTATAGGAGGCCAAACTCCAAGCTATCAACTTTTTTTCTTGATAAATGACGCTTCATCACTCAAGAGATTCGATCTTACATCTAGCATCTGCATAACTAGAGTGCACAAAACTATCCAACTCCAAGGTGCCAACTAAATACGAGAAATCATCAGAACCTCCTTTGTAATTTTGTTAACCGGAACACTTAATGAGCTGATAATTCAAATATTGTGGGAAAAAACGCTTTGTACCAACTTTTGCTTCCGTAAAAAAGTTATGCACCTTTATAATTTTCAAAAGGGGGAAGATGTGTGAGATAGCTTTTGTATTATGGTGTTCATGTTCCTCTCTCTAACTACTCCGACACCCCCTCGTGCCTCGCGCTCACGTTCTCTATCAAGATCAAGCATGCCCCAGTCATCACTAGCTTCCAGAGCTCAAACATGGTGTAATATTGGTGTAAAGCTCATGTATTAGTAATCCTCTCTCTTCCCATGCATATATGTCTATTGGAACATTCAAGTACTATTTTATTCATTTGTACTAGTTCTGTGGTCACATGTAGAAGAAGAGCCCATCTGTATCTCACCATTGCAGTGGTCTTACTCCATATAGGAATCCGCGCTGATCTTGTCTCAAATTCTGATGCTTCCTAGTCCTAGGATGTTGCATTGCAAGATTTGTTTGGACCAAGTCTATGTACATCGCATTTGGTGTGTGTTGATGTAATGATATGAACCTAGCAACCCTCTAAATTCTAGACCTTGTTGAGCATCATATATGTATAATGGCTTCTTTGCGAAATCATTATGTTGTTTGACCCCCTTGTCACGCTTATATAGCACCATTATTACATTCAAGGTTGACACTTTGTAGCGCAACAACCTTACGGTGGGTGTTGCCATGAAGTTCAATGCTTTCAGGAGCACATGGGCAAATTTTAGCATCCAAATTCGAACCGTAAGTACTTGATTTACAAGTTTATCACCAATGTACCTGGCAAGAAACACATTGACAGCGCCACACTTCATTGCACTGGATGGTTACGACAAACTAGACCCCACTCCTCGTCCGGGCTTCTCTAGGCCGAGTGAGTGTGTATGCAGAACATGGTAGAGAGACATAGCTCATCTATAGGTTTGAAGCAGAATGTCTTTTAAGTTTTGAAAATTTCTTTAACAAACTCTTTTGTGCCACAACCAGCAGAGTTTTCATGTGACAGGTTACAAATCGCAATTGAGTACACACACTAGCACACTGCAAAAGGCGATAATTAACTGGAGACCGGTTTCGTCTTCTTATTACAGTTACTAATCTTTTTTCTTCATATAAAAATTATCACACGGGAGGATTTTACGCAGTGATGAACAATTAGCATAAATTGGGAAGTATGAGCTTCTGATAGTGACACGTTTTGGTATTCTAGCGAATTAATCTTGGTGTAAACTTCCTGTATTGGTAATCATCTATTGTTGCCATGCATCCAGGTCTATTAAAACATTGAAATTTTCAGGTACTACTCTAAGCATCTCTACTAGCATGTGCGCCACATAGGGCCGTTCCTGATAGTCTAGGGGCCCTAGGGCGAGAAGCAGGCAGAGGCCCTCCTTTGTTACTACTTACTACAAAAAAAAAACATGTCTGATTCTTAAATGAAGTTGCATTCAGTTATGTCGAATCGATAGATGCTGCCCCACGTTCTGCGTGATCCACCAAAACCCCCTTTCGGGGCCATCTTCTCAATCTCGTTCGTAGCCACAACGCCACATGACCTAGTTGTATGCATCCCCAACTACACGCAAACCACAACAGCCACACTGCAGACTGTCCCACTGGGACGCGTCAATCGAGCGGTCAAACTCACCGCACTATTTTCAATTTATGAATCAAATCAACCAGAATAGATATTTAAAGTTGAAACACTGCTAGATATAAACAATATGATATTCAGAAATTTAGTACTACACGGTAGAATTAGAAAAGGAAAATGATTGTATGCCCCCGGGGGCTGCTCGCCATCGCAACCTCCGGATCCCGCACCGTCCGATTTGTGCCCATCGTCTGGCTTCCGCTCCACACGCGTCCCTGCGGGCCCACCCACGAGCGTCATCCCCTCGTCCTCATCCGGAGAATTTGGGAGTTGCAGACGGCCGCTCCCCACCTCCCCTTCGATTCCCCATCGTTGACCACCGCGCCGCCGCCTTGCTCGTCCACCAGCGCGCCCGCCTACAGCTTGCTCCTCCCGCGCCGCCCCCCGTGCTACTCCTCTGCCTGCGGGCGAAACCACACCGCCATGGACCACCTTGATGGGAGATCGGGCGCCGGATCCTGTCGCCGCTGGCCGGCTGCCGCCGCGCTTCGTGGCTCACGACGACGCTGCTGCGGGGCGCCACCGACGTTTGGGCCGGCCGCCACTGCGCGCCGCGACGGCGTCGCCCGCCTAGCTCGCCGCCGCCGGTCGGGCTCACGACGCGGTAGAGCTCCTCAGTGGCGACAGCTGCGGCGTCCAGCCGAGCTCTCTGCGCCTTCTGCTGAGGGCAGAACGGTCTAGGCAGTTCTGTCACACGGCCAAACCCAACAGTCCGATGCCGAACTTTGGATTGGGCTTTCCTTTCCCCTCCCAAAATGGCAGCAATAACAACGCCCCGTATCAAGCACAAGCGCGACGGCGCCGCCCCGTCCAGGCGCCACAGCATGCCACTGCGGTGCCGCTCCTTCGCCGCGGGGTAACTGTCCCGGGCGTGGCTGCGCAAACGCAGGCACGTAGGGAAGATGCGCTCGAATACGGCGGCGGCGCTCGGGAATTGGTAGGCCATGAGCAAGCGAAGCCACGAAGTGCTACGAAGCCACGATGCTACAATAGTATTTTTTTTTTGCTACAATTATTAAAATTGTTTTGCTACTTTTGGTACAAAATTATGTTACGATTTTCCGACGAGGTTGGGTTTGCTACGATTTTCCCGCGGAGGGTGGATTTTTGCTACCATAGTCATAGGGCGTTGCTACTAGCAGCTTGTGGAGTTGCTGTCCTTGACAGACGGAGTTGCTACAACCTCGGACGGCGTTGCTGCCGGCTGTAGGCGATGTCTCCGTTGATGTTTTAGAGGATTTGCAACATATGAATAAAAAAATTTGCTACAATTTATTTGCGGTTTTGCTACATTTGTGTAATATGTTTGCTACGTAGTCTCCGGCGAGGTCTCCGGCGAGGCCGGCCTTTTTATTTTCTTTTCTGAACGAACCGTTTTTTGCTTCAGTCATTTGCTGCCGGGGGTGATTTTTTGCTGCCGGAGATGTTTTTTTGCTACATGCAAATCTAACCGTCAAAATAGTTGATCCGACGGCTGGGGACCCGGGAGCTGGGGAATCAGATCCCCCGGGGGACGCCCAGCAGTTTCCATTAGAAAATGAAATCAAATCCACCAGGGGAACATGTACAACGTATGGGTGAAAACAATTCCAATCCTCTTACCTAAAAATTGTCCAGGTTGACCTCTGGAAGTCAAAATCGCCGATCTCCTTTCCGAATAATGGAGTAGAAAGGTTGAGATTGTGATCATGTCAATCAGTGTATGGACCAGATTTGAATCTATGGGTGAGGGGGGAACAAAACCGACGAGAATCATCTGGTGTGCAGAAAAATTCCAGCGCAATTGTTGCAAATAAAAGCGATTTCTTGACATTGGGGCCTCGTCCTTCATGGATGGCACCAGAATGAGTGGAGAGCAGAAAAAATCATCGCTAATTTCGTGGCAAAGAGTATGAGATTGAGGAGCCATGATGAGAACTAGTAGGCATGCGTGCATTAATTAGAGGAGACAAATTGCGTTGGATTTTTATACGCATGAATGAGTCGAGTGGTGTAGTAACTTGCCGCGCCATAGCTATTTATCTAGTAATATGTAGGGTCCACCAAGAGCGGTAGTTTCTCTAGGGTGATCGGGAGGCGATCGCATCTGGTGCTAGGGTTTGCCTCTCAAGGGTGGTTGGTATCGGCGGCGGCGGTGCTCCTCGACGGCGAGGGTGCCTCTAAGCGCTGGTGTGGGCTCTGGACGGGTGTCTCGCCGGCGAGGCTCTTGGTTTCAGTGGCAGTCTGCCATGGCGACTCCTTCACGGACGGGAAGAAGGGAGGGCGGTTCGTCTAGAACCCCGTCTCGGTCTCCGGCCAAGGTGGGTGCTGAGGATCTGGCTGCAAGTTTGTCTGCGAAGATGGGCGATCTGCTGTTGACGGAGAAGGAGGCGGCGGGGCTGGTGATCAAAGGGGTGAAGACTTCACAAGCTCCGCGGCCTAGGTGGGTGATGGCGTGTATTTCACACGTTCGTTGGGCAACCCCAAGAGGAAGGTATGATGAGCACAGCAGCAAGTTTTCCCTCAGAAAGAAACCAAGGTTTATCGAACCAGGAGGAGCCAAGAAGCACGTTGAAGGTTGATGGCGGCGAGATGTAGTGCGGCGCAACACCAGAGATTCCGGCGCCAACGTGGAACCTGCACAACACAACCAAGCTACTTTGCCCCAACGAAACAGTGAGGTTGTCAATCTCACCGGCTTGCTGTAACAAAGGATTAACCGTATTGTGTGGAATATGATTGTTTGCAGAGAAAACAGTAGAACAAGTATTGCAGTAGATTGTATTTCAGTAAAGAGAATTGGACCGGGGTCCACGAGTTCACTAGAGGTGTCTCTCCCATAAGACGAACAGCATGTTGGGTGAACAAATTACGGTTGGGCAATTGACAAATAAAGAGAGCATGACAATGCACATACATATCATGATGAGTATAGTGAGATTTAATTGGGCATTACGACAAAGTACATAGACCGCCATCCAAGCGCATCTATGCCTAAAAAGTCCACCTTCGGGTTATCATCCGAACCCCCTCCGGTATTAAGTTGCAAAGCAACGAGACAATTGCATTAAGTATGGTGCGTAATGTAATCAACAACTACATCCTTAGACATAGCATCAATGTTTTATCCCTAGTGGCAACGACACAACACAACCTTAGAACTTTACGTCACTTGTCCCGGTGTCAATGCGGGCATGAACCCACTATCGAGCATAAGTACTCCCTCTTGGAGTTAAAAGCATCTACTTGGCCAGAGCATCTACTAATAACGGAGAGCATGCAAGATCATAAACAACACATAAGCATAACTTTGATAATCAACATAACAAGTATTCTCTATTCATCGGATCCCAACAAACGCAACATATAGAATTACATATAGATGATCTTGATCATGATAGGCAGCTCACAAGATCCGACAATGATAGCACAATGGGGAGAAGACAACCATCTAGCTACTGCTATGGACCCATAGTCCAGGGGTAGACTACTCACTCATCACTCCGGAGGCGACCATGGCGGCGTAGAGTCCTCCGGGAGATGATTCCCCTCTCCGGCGAGGGTGCCGGAGAGCGATCTCCGGGATCCCCGAGATGGGATCGGCGGCGACGGCGTCTCGGTAATGTTTTCCGTATCGTGGCTCTCGGTGCTGGGGGTTTCGTCACGGAGGCTATTTGTAGGCGGAAGGGCAGGTCAAGAGGCGGCACGGGGGCCCACACCACAGGCCGGCGCGGCCAAGGGGGGCCGCGCCGCCCTAGGGTTTGGCGCCCCTGTGGCCCCTCTTCGTCTCTCCTTCGGACTTACGGAAGCTTCGTGAGAAAATAGGCCTCCGGGCTTTTATTTCGTCCAATTCCGAGAATATTTCTTTACTAGGATTTACTGAAACCAAAAACAGCGAGAAAACGACAGCGGCACTTCGGCATCTTGTTAATAGGTTAGTTCCGGAAAATGCACGAATATGACATAAAGTGTGCATAAAACATGTAGATAACATCAATAATGTGGCATGGAACACAAGAAATTATCGATACGTTGGAGACGTATCAGCATCCCCAAGCTTAGTTACGCTCGTCCCGAGCAGGTAAAACGATAACAAAGATAATTTACGGAGTGACATGCCATCATAAACTTGATCATACTATTTGTAAAGCATATGTAGTGAATGCAGCGATCAAAACAATGTGTATGACATGAGTAAACAAGTGAATCATAAAGCAAAGACTTTTCATGAATAGCATTTCAAGACAAGCATCAATAAGTCTTGCATAAGAGTTAACTCATAAAGCAATAATTCAAAGTAAAGGTATTGAAGCAACACAAAAGAAGATTAAGTTTCAGCGGTTGCTTTCAACTTGTAACATGTATATCTCATGGATATTGTCAACATAGAGTAACATAATAAGTGCAATAAGCAAGTATGTAAGAATCAATGCACAGTTCACACAAGTGTTTGCTTCTTGAGGTGGAGAGAAATAGGTGAACTGACTCAACATTGAAAGTAAAAAGAATGGTCCTCATAGAGGAAAAGCATCGATTGCTATATTTGTGCTAGAGCTTTGATTTTGAAAACATGAAACAATTTTGTCAACGGTAGTAATAAAGCATATGCATCATGTAAATTATATCTTATAAGTTGCAAGCCTCATGCATAGTGTACTAATAGTGCTCGCACCTTGTCCTAATTAGCTTGGACTACACGGATTATCACCGCAATACATATGCTTTAACCAAGTATCACAAAGGGGTACCTCTATGCCGCCTGTACAAAGGTCTAAGGAGAAAGCTCGCATTTGGATTTCTCGCTTTTGATTATTCTCAACTTAGACATCCATACCGGGACAACATAGACAACAGATAATGGACTCCTCTTTTAATGCTTTAAGCATTCAACAACAATTAATTCTTTTCTCATTAGAGATTTGAGGATGTTTGTCCAAAACTGAAACTTCCACCATGGAACATGGCTTTAGTTAGCGGCCCAATGTTCTTCTCTCACAATATGCATGCTCAAACCATTCAACTCGGTGTAGATCGCCCTTACTTCGGACAAGACGAACATGCATAGCAACTCACATGAAATTCAACAACGAGTTGATGGCGTTCCCCGATAAACATGGTTATCGCACAACAAGCAACTTAATAAGAGATAAAGTGCATAATTACATATTCAATATCACAATAGTTTTTAAGCTATTTGTCCCATGAGCTATATATTGCAAAGGTGAATGATGGAATTTTAAAGGTAGCACTCAAGCAATTTACTTTGGAATGGCTGGAAAATACCATGTAGTAGGTAGGTATGGTGGACACAAATGGCATAGTGGTTGGCTCAAGTATTTTGGATGCATGAGAAGTATTCCCTCTCGATACAAGGTTTAGGCTAGCAAGGTTATTTGAGGCAAACACAAGGATGAACTAGTACAGCAAAACTCACATAAAAGACATATTGAAAGCATTATAATACTCTATACCGTCTTCCTTGTTGTTCAAACTCAAAACTAGAAATTATCTAGACCTTAGAGAAACCAAATATGCAAACCAAATTTTAGCATGCTCTATGTATTTCTTCATTAATGGGTGCAAAGCATATGATGCAAGAGCTTAAACATGAGCACAACAATTGCCAAGTATCACATTACCCAAAACATTTATAGCAATTACTACATGTATCATTTTCCAATTCCAACCATATAACAATTTAACGAAGGAGAAACTTCGCCATGAATACTATGAGTAGAAACCAAGGACATATTTGTCCATATGCTACAGCGGAGTGTGTATCTCTCCCATGAAGTGAATGCTAGGATCCATTTTATTCAAACAAAACAAAAACTAAAACAAAACGACGCTCCAAGAAAAAGCACATAAGATGTGGCCGAATAAAAATGTAGTTTCAGGGGAGGAACCTGATAATTTGTTGATGAAGAAGGGGATGCCTTGGGCATCCCCAAGCTTAGACGCTTGAGTCTTCTTGATATATGCAGGGGTGAACCACCGGGTGCATCCCCAAGCTTAGAGCTTTTCACTCTCCTTGATCATGTTGCATCATACTCCTCTCTTGATCCTTGAAAACTTCCTCCACACCAAACTCGAAACAACTCATTAGAGGGTTAGTGCACAATATAAATTGACATATTCAGAGGTGACACAATCATTCTTAACACTTCTGGACATTGCATAATGCTACTGGACATTAGTGGATCAAAGAAATTCATCCAACATAGCGAAAGAGGCAATGCGAAATAAAAGGCAGAATCTGTCAAAACAGAACAGTTCGTATTGACGAATTTTAAAATGGCACCAGACTTGCTCAAATGAAAATGCTCAAATTGAATGAAAGTTGCGTACATATCTGAGGATCATGCACGTAAATTGGCATAATTTTCTGAGCTTCCTGCAGGGCAGTGGGCTCAGATTCGTGACAGCAAAGAAATCTGGAACTGCGCAGTAATCCAAATCTAGTACTTACTTTTCTATCAACGGCTTAACTTGGCACAACAAAACTCAAAACTAAGATAAGGAGAGGTTGCTACAGTAGTAAACAACTTCCAAGACACAAAATAGAAACAAAGTACTGTAGGTAAAAACATGGGTTGTCTCCCATAAGCGCTTTTCTTTAACGCCTTTCAGCTAGGCGCAGAAAGTGTGTATCAAGTATTATCGAAGGGTGGTGCATTCTCAGCGAGGTGTGGAGTTTTCTCAACTATGCATACTATCTTTTCTATGTGAGTTTCAGAGGCCCCCTTTTCATTAGTCTTGGGTTTGCTACTCTCATCAAACAAATCTTCGGGAACAATCCAATCAAAATTCTTTTCTAGTGCCTCACACATTCCCAAGAGCTTGCAAGGTATTGATGTTTTAATATCCCCCTCATAATTAACTTCATTAGTGTACTTTTGTCTATCCTTTTCCATCTTCTCAAGGGTACTAGCAAAGTTGGTATAAGAGCCTAGCATATTATATTTAGTGAAGACTTTTCTAGCTTCTCTCGCTATTCCTCCAAATTCTTTAAGAAGGGTTTCTAATACAAAATCTTTCTTTTCTCCTTCTTCCATATTACGAGTGTAAGGAACATATGCTGAATCACAGGATTAAGATTAACAAATCTAGCTTCTAACGCGTGTACTAAAGAAGCGACAGCAATTTCATAAGTGGGGGCAAGTTCTACCAAGTGTCTATCTTCAAAATCTTCGACCGTACTAATATGAGTGAAAAAATCTTCTATATTGTCTTTCCCAAGGATAGACCCTCGGCCTACCGGTACATCTTTAAGAACAAACTTAGGAGGAAACATGATGAAATAAGTAAAGTAAATGCAAGTAAACTAATTTTTTTGTGTTTTCGATATAGCAAACAAGATAGCAAATAAAGTAAAACTAGCAACTAATTTTTTTTGTATTTTGATATAGTGCAGCAAACAAAGTAGTAAATAAAATAAAGCAAGACAAAAACAAAGTAAAGAGATTGAGAAGTGGAGACTCCCCTTGCAGCGTGTCTTGATCTCCCCGGCAACGGCGCCAGAAAATATGCTTGATGGCGTGTATTTCACACGTTCGTTGGGCAACCCCAAGAGGAAGGTATGATGAGCACAGCAGCAAGTTTTCCCTCGGAAAGAAACCAAGGTTTATCGAACCGGGAGGAGCCAAGAAGCACGTTGAAGGTTGATGGCGGCGAGATGTAGTGCGGCGCAACACCGAGAGATTCGGCGCCAACGTGGAACCTGCACAACACAACCAAGCTACTTTGCCCCAACGAAACAGTGAGGTTGTCAATCTCACCGACTTGCTGTAACAAAGGATTAACCGTATTGTGTGGAATATGATTGTTTGCAGAGAAAACGAGTAGAACAAGTATTGCGATAGATTGTATTTCGAGTAAAGAGAATTGGACCGGGGTCCACAGTTCACTAGAGGTGTCTCTCCCATAAGACGAACAGCATGTTGGGTGAACAAATTACGGTTGGGCAATTGACAAATAAAGAGAGCATGACAATGCACATACATATCATGATGAGTATAGTGAGATTTAATTGGGCATTACGACAAAGTACATAGACCGCCATCCAACTGCATCTATGCCTAAAAAGTCCACCTTCGAGGTTATCATCCGAACCCCTCCGGTATTAAGTTGCAAAGCAACGAGACAATTGCATTAAGTATGGTGCGTAATGTAATCAACAACTACATCCTTAGACATAGCATCAATGTTTTATCCCTAGTGGCAACGAGCACAACACAACCTTAGAACTTTCGTCACATCGTCCCGGTGTCAATGCGGGCATGAACCCACTATCGAGCATAAGTACTCCCTCTTGGAGTTAAAAGCATCTACTTGGCCGGAGCATCTACTAATAACGGAGAGCATGCAAGATCATAAACAACACATAAGCATAACTTTGATAATCAACATAACAAGTATTCTCTATTCATCGGATCCCAACAAACGCAACATATAGAATTACATATAGATGATCTTGATCATGATAGGCAGCTCACAAGATCCGACAATGATAGCACAATGGGGAGAAGACAACCATCTAGCTACTCGCTATGGACCCATAGTCCGGGGGTAGACTACTCACTCATCACTCCGGAGGCGACCATGGCGGCGTAGAGTCCTCCGGGAGATGATTCCCCTCTCCGGCAGGGTGCCGGAGGCGATCTCCGGGATCCCCGAGATGGGATCGGCGGCGACGGCGTCTCGGTAATGTTTTCCGTATCGTGGCTCTCGGTGCTGGGGGTTTCGTCACGGAGGCTATTTGTAGGCGGAAGGGCAGGTCAAGAGGCGGCACGGGGGCCCACACCACAGGCCGGCGCGGCCAAGGGGGGCCGCGCCGCCCTAGGGTTTGGCGCCCCTGTGGCCCCTCTTCGTCTCTCCTTCGGACTTCCGGAAGCTTCGTGAGAAAATAGGCCTCCGGGCTTTTATTTCGTCCAATTCCGAGAATATTTCTTTACTAGGATTTCTGAAACCAAAAACAGCGAAAACGACAAGCGGCACTTCGGCATCTTGTTAATAGGTTAGTTCCAGAAAATGCACGAATATGGCATAAAGTGTGCATAAAACATGTAGATAACATCAATAATGTGGCATGGAACACAAGAAATTATCGATACGTTGGAGACGTATCAGTGGGCGGCAGTTGGTAAGGTCTGCTCTCCCCGTAGGATGGTGATCGGAGCTCTTGAAAGATCAATGGAGAGGGCTTGGGGTCTGCATCGCCCAGCGCTGTTCAGAGATATGTGTGAGAACAGATTTGTTGTGAGGTTTAATTCTGAGGGTGATTGGAAGCACGTGATGAAGAATGGCCCGTGGCAATTCGATT
Source organism: Lolium rigidum (assembly GCF_022539505.1). Classification (NCBI taxonomy): domain Eukaryota; kingdom Viridiplantae; phylum Streptophyta; class Magnoliopsida; order Poales; family Poaceae; genus Lolium; species Lolium rigidum. Next base: position 148,678,345 of record NC_061514.1, read on the forward strand.
TCAATGTCGTCTTGCTCCGGGAGTATGATGGCTCCATCCGCCCCTCGGACATGGTCTTTAACTCAATGGAGATTTGGGCTAGGGTTCTGGATCTTCCAATGGATATGATGAACAGAGCATACAGAGAGCTCATAGGTGACTGGATTGGGAAATTTATTTCTGTTGAAGTGGATGAAGATGGTTTTGCATGGGGTAAGGAACTTAGAATCAGAGTGGCAGTGAGGGTGGATCAACCTTTGATGAGAGGTGTTAACTTGAAATCGTCCGATGATGAGGTTGAGGGGAAGTGGTTCGATATAAAGTACGAGAAGATTCCGCATTTCTGTTTTGACTGCGGATGTCTGGTTCATTCATCAGAAGGCTGTCTAGCTGAGAAGGATGATGTTAAACAGTGGGGTGAATGGCTAAGGGCTTCGCCGAGGAGAAACCAGAGAGCTGCGCCTAATGCACGTCCCTCGGTGTCTTTGGGCAGCTACAGCACAAGGTCCTCCTATTCGGAGGTTCGTGGACGGGATGGCATCACTATGCGGGATATTCCGCCATGAAGGAATCTGTCTAATGAGTTTGCTTACTCTAGCTCATCACGCACTGGCGGGGGTGAGCGGAGAAGGGAGAATGATGATGTTACGAGCCCAAGAAAATGGCAGGGGACGCAGGAGGATGTTCAGAGAGAAGAGTATACCGAGAAAAGAAGAGCGGCTGGTAAGAGCAAGGTCGGGACCTTCTCACGGCGACCGAGGATGTTGACTGGTAACACGGATCAAACCCTTCCCCCTGTACCACTGGGTACGGGAGGTAGGAAGAGGGGCCCTAAACAAGTGTGGATGCCGGTGTCTGTGCAAGTGGTGGGCGAAGGGAGCTCTGAGTCAGCGGGGAAGAGGCAGCACACGAACTCAGTTTTTGACAGGATGGATACTTCTGCAGCTAATCCCGAGGGACAGCGGGTTAATTCTGTCTTCAACAGGTTGGAAGACCCTTCGGCGGACCCTGCGAGGCAGGGCCGCCGGGCACAATGAATATCTTATCGCTGAACTGTCGGGGATTGGGGTTGGCCTCGGCAGTAGGAGAACTTAGAGACTTGGTTCGGTCTCTCAACCCAGAGGTGGTCTTTCTCTCTGAAACCAAAATGAAAGCAAAAGCTATGGATAGAGTGAAATGGAGTTTGGGGTTCAGAAATGGGGTGGCAGTGGAATGTAAAGGCAAGGGAGGCGGATTAGCACTTTTATGGAGGGATGGGGTAGAGGTTTCCGTCCGGCCTTGGTCCCAGTACTACATTGATGCATCCATTAAGAGGGGTTCTTCTGAGTGGCGATTCACTGGAATCTACGGTGAACCCCGAGCGGACAGGCGACAGAAGACTTGGGATGTACTCCGATACCTCAGAGCCCAGGATAATCTTCCCTGGCTCTGTGCGGGAGATTTCAATGAGATAGCTTGGCTTGATGAGCAATTGGGTGGAGGCGAAAGAAGTAGTGCACGCATGGAGAGGTTTCGTGACTGCCTGGACGACTGCGGCCTGGCAGATTTGGGCTTTTCTGGTTACAAATATACATGGAATAACAGAAGGGAAGGAGCTGAGAACATCCAAGCGAGGCTGGACAGAGGCACATGCAATATGGGTTTTTCCGAGCTCTTTCCAGCAACAACTATTGAGCACGTCATGACGGAGGAGTCGGATCACCTTGCCCTTTTGATACGTGTGATGGAGAGCCCGCCTAATGGTCAACGGGCAGCTCAACGGCTCTTCCGCTTTGAAGAGATGTGGACTAGACATGATGGTTATAATGCAATGGTGGAGGGTGCCTGGGAGGCGGAAGATCAAGGTGAGCGTGGCCTTGTGGCACTATGCGGCAAGCTCAAGCGGGTGACAAGTAATATCCAAGCTTGGAGCCGGTCAAGCTTTGGTTCGGTGCGAAAGGAGCTGAAACGACTTCGAGATAGGCTGGAGCATGCGCGGCGTAGAGCTCTGATTTCTGGTTGCTATCTGGAAGTCAAGGAGGTGGAAGGGGAGCTACACGAGCTATATGAAAGGGAGGAGATAATGTTCAGACAGAGATCCAGAGTGGACTGGCTTAAGGCATGGGATAGAAACACCCGATATTTCCAGAATAGAGCTTCTCATAGGAGGAGGAAGAATACTATCAATCTCCTCCGTTGTGCTGATGGATCTCGGTGCACGACAGATGAGGAGATGCGAGCACTGGCTCGGTCTTTCTTTGGTGATTTGTATACTTCAGAAGGGGTTCAGGATATTAATACTATCCTCGAGAATGTGGATCAAACGGTCTCGGAGGATATGAATCTCAAGCTCATGGCGGCTTTCTCTGATGATGAGATTGAGCGGGCTTTGTTCCAAATGGGCCCAACAAAATCCCCAGGCCCAGATGGTCTGCCTGCACTTTTCTACCAACGCCACTGGGCGTTGATTAAGGGAGAGGTTTGCCGGGCTGTTAAGGACTTCTTGATGGGGGGTGATATACCCGATAATTTCAACGATACTGTCATCGTGTTGATCCCGAAAGTGAGCTCACCGGAGCTCCTTTCTCAGTTTCGGCCCATAAGCCTTTGCAACATGCTGTACAAGATAGCGTCGAAAGTGTTGACCAATCGGTTGAAACTGATTCTACCCCTTTTGATCTCGGAGGAGCAAAGTGCGTTTGTGCCCGGACGGTTGATTACTGATAATGTTTTCATCGCTTATGAGTGTGTGCATCACATCAGAACAAGGAAGAGGAAGAAACCACTATGTGCGGTGAAGCTGGATATGACCAAAGCCTATGATAGGGTAGAGTGGATTTTCCTTGAACAAATGTTGTTGAAAATGGGCTTCTCACATGGATGGGTTAATATGGTGATGAGGTGTGTCAAGACGGTGCGGTTCTCTGTCAAGCTGAATGGTGGTTTATCTGGTGATTTTCGGCCGTCTAGGGGTCTAAGACAGGGAGATCCGTTGTCCCCATATCTTTTTCTCTTTTGCGTGGAAGGGTTCTCAACTCTGCTCAAGAAGATGCAGGAGGAGAATATGCTGAAGGGCGTTCAATTTGGATCGGATGGGCCCCACATTACCCATCTCTTATTCG
>NC_061514.1:148681524-148732870 GCF_022539505.1 Lolium rigidum
GTGCAGCAAAACTCACATAAAAGACATATTGTAAACATTATAAGACTCTACACCGTCTTCCTTGTTGTTCAAACTCACTACTAGAAATTATCTAGACTTTAGAGAGACCAATTATGCAAACCAAATTTTAGCATGCTCTATGTATTCTTCACTAATAGGTGCAAAGTATATGATGCAAGAGCTTAAACATGAGCACAACAATTGCCAAGTATCACATTATCCAAGACATTTATAGCAATTACTACATGTATCATTTTCCAATTCCAACCATATAACAATTTAACGAAGAGGAAACTTCGCCATGAATATTATGAGCTAAGAACACATGTGTTCATATGAACCAGCGGAGCGTGTCTCTCTCCCACACAAGCATGATGTAATCCAATTTATTCAAACAAAAACAAAAACAAAAGCACACGGACGCTCCAAGTAAAGCACATAAGATGTGATGGAATAAAAATGTAGTTTCAAGAGAAGGAACCTGATAATTTGTCGATGAAGAAGGGGATGCCTTGGGCATCCCCAAGCTTAGACGCTTGAGTCTTCTTGATATATGCAGGGGTGAACCACCGGGTGCATCCCCAAGCTTAGACTTTTCACTCTTCTTGATCGTAGTATATCATCCTCCTCTCTTGACCCTTGAAAACTTCCTCCACACCAAACTCGAAACAACTCATTAGAGGGTTAGTGGACAATAAAAATTAACATGTTCAGAGGTGACACAATCATTCTTAACACTTCTGGACATTGCATAAAGCTACTGGACATTAATGGATCAAAGAAATTCATCCAACATAGCAAAAGAGGCAATGCGAAATAAAAGGCAGAATCTGTCAAAACAGAACAGTCCGTAAAGATGGATTTTATTAGGCCACCAGACTTGCTCAAATGAAAATGCTCAAATTGAATGAAAGTTGCGTACATATCTGAGGATCACTCACGTAAATTGGCATAATTTTCTGAGTTACCTACAGAGAATTAAACCCAGATTCGTGACAGCAAAGAAATCTGTTTCTGCGCAGTAATCCAAATCTAGTACTTACTTTTCTATCAACGGCTTAACTTGGCACAACAAAACACAAAACTAAGATAAGGAGAGGTTGCTACAGTAGTAAACAACTTCCAAGACACAAATATAAAACAAAGTACTGTAGCAAAATAACACATGGGTTATCTCCCAAGAAGTTCTTTCTTTTTAGCCGTTAAGATGGGCTCAGCAGTTTTAATGATGCACTCGCAAGAAATAGTATTTGAAGCAAAAGAGAGCATCAAGAGGCAAATTCAAAACATATTTAAGTCTAACATGCTTCCTATGCAAAGGAATCTTGTAAATAAACAAGTTCATGAGGAGCAAAGTAACAAGCATAGGAAGATAAAACAAGTGTAGCTTGAAAAATTTCAGCACATAGAGAGGCATTTTAGTAACATGAAAATTTCTACAACCATATTTTCCTCTCTCATAATAACTTTCAGTAGCAACATGAGCAAACTCAACAATATAACTATCACATAAAACATTCTTATCATGAGTCTCATGCATAAAATTATTACTCTCCACATAAGCATAGTCAAATTTATTAGTTGTAGTGGGAGCAAATTCAACAAAGTAGCTATCATTATTATTCTCATCAAGTGTAGGAGGCATAGTATAATCACAACAAAATTTACTCTCCATAGTAGGTGGCACAAAAAGACCACTATCATTATCATCATCAGAAATAGGAGGCAAAGTATCATCAAAGAAACTTTTCTCCTCAATGCTTGGGGGACTAAAAATATCATGCAAACCAGCTTCCCCAAGCTTAGAACTTTCTATATCATTAGCAACAATGGTGTTCGAAGCGTTCATACTAATATTACTACCAGCATGCAAAGAAGATTTCATAGGTTTTTTAATTTTCGCATCAAACAATCCATGTTTTAAATCAGGAAATAGAATAAGAAGCTCACTCTTGTACATTATGCCAAACTAGTGTAAACAAGAAACAACAAGATGCAATTGCAGGATCTAAAGGAAATAGCTTCGAGCACACACACGACGGCGCCGAGAAAAATACTTTACCTGGGACCGTAGTATGAGAGCCTTTTACCTTTCCTCCCCGACAACGGCGCCAGAAAAGTGCTTGATGTCTACGTTCCCCCTCCTTTCCTGTAGACGAGTGTTGGGCCTCCAAGAGCAGAGGTTTGTAGAACAGCAGCAAGTTTCCCTTAAGTGGATACCCAAGGTTTATCGAACTCGGGGAGGAAGAGGTCAAAGATATCCCTCTCATGCAACCCTGCAACCACAAAGCAAGAAGTCTCTTGTGTCCCCAACACACCTAATAGGTGCACTAGTTCGGCGAAGAGATAGTGAAATACGAGGTGGTATAAATAAGTATGAGCAGTAGCAACGGTGCCGGAAAAGTGCTTGGCGTGTAGTTGATGGTGGTGGTATTGCAGACGAGTAGTAACACGATAGAAACAATGAAACAAGCGAGTAGTAACTCAGCGAGTATTTAGGAACAAGGCCTAGGGATTACACTTTCACTAGTGGACACTCTCAACATTGATCACATAACAGAATAGATAAATGCATACTCTACACTTTTGTTGGATGATGAACACATTGCGTAGGATTACACGAACCCTCAATGCCGGAGTTAACAAGCTCCACAATAATGCTCATGTTTAAGTAACCTTTAGTGTAAGATAGATCAACGCTACTAAACCAAGTACTAGCATAGCATGCACACTCGTCACCTTCATGCATATGTAGGAGGAATAGATCACATCAATATTATCATAGCAATAGTTAACTCCATAATCTACAAGAGATCATGATCATAGCACAAACCAAGTACTAACACGGTGCACGCACTGTCACCTTTGCACACATGCAGGAGGAATAAACTACTTTAATAACAAATCACTAGAGTAGCACATAGATAGTAGTGATACAAACATGCTGCAATCATAAAGAGATATAAATAAGCACCTCACTATGCCATTCAATGAGTAAGTATTCTCGTGAAATATGGCCTAAGAGACCCACACGGTGCACACACTGTCACCTTTACACACGTGGGACTAGGAGTCTCCGGAGATCACATAGGTAAAACTCACTTGACTAGCATAATGACATCTAGATTACAAGCATCATCATATGAATCTCAATCATGTAAGGCAGCTCATGAGATTATTGTATTGAAGCACATAGGAGAGAGATGAACCACATAGCTACCGGTACAGCCCCGAGCCTCGATGGAGAACTACTCCCTCCTCATGGGAGCGAGCAGCGGTGATGGAGATGGCGGTGGAGATGGCAGCGGTGTCGATGGAGAAGCCTTCCGGGGGCACTTCCCCGCTCCGGCAGGGTGCCGGAACAGAGATCCTGTCCCCCAGATCTTGGCTTCGCGATGGCGGCGGCTCTGGAAGGTTTTCGTGGGTTTCGTCAATTGTTATAGGGTTTTCTGATCCAGGGGCTTCTTATAGGCGAAGAGGCGGCGCAGGAAGGTCGAAGGGGGGCCCACACCCTAGGGGGGCGCGCCCCCCCCCTTGGCCGCGCCGGGGTAGGGTTTGGTGGCCCTGCCTCCCTTCTCTGGCGGTTCTCGTGTGTTCTGGATGCTTCCGGGTAAAATAGGAACTTTGGCGTTGATTTCGTCCGATTCCGAGAATATTTCGTTACTAGGATTTCTGAAACCAAAAACAGCGAGAAAACGAGAACCGGCACTTCGGCATCTTGTTAATAGGTTAGTTCCAGAAAATGCACGAATATGACATAAAGTGTGCATAAAACATGTAGATAACATCAATAATGTGGCATGGAACACAAGAAATTATCGATACGTTGGAGACGTATCAGGCCCATGTACATACCCCGCATATAACACCTCCTATGGCTCTATCTACCTTTCTAGTAGCTCCTTCACAGAGTTACAGGTATGTATTCTCAGTGGTTTAGCATGAATTGGCATATAGTAAAGTCTTTTTTTTAGTCTTCCTGCTTCTTACATTTGTATCAATTTTCACATGCAGAGTGTACCTTGTGAACTTCGTCCTATGATTAACCAGATGTGTCCGCATGAAGGGTCTTTCACTATGCATGGCAATGGCAAATTGATGAACACCTACACGGTCTATGAGGTGTATGTCTACAAGACGCAGGCCATCACATATTTGTATGGACATGATTGGAGAAAGTTTGCTTTTGATTACGGTCTGAAGAAGGGCGACGAGCTGAGGATCGAAACTCAAACGGGCGGATATACGTAATCGCTACAGAGTTGGAGACACTTCCAAATATATAATATGTAACTTTTTTCTACTCATATCTTTTGATAACCGTTACGAGCAGTTGTTCTAAACCATTCCTCTGTTCTAGCTTGCTGGGTTTAACATGATCAAAGCTGCAGATCCCCTGATGGAACATGAGCGGATGTCACAAAGGGCAACCACACCAGCACCGGCACCGGCTTCCCACTCTCCTGCATCAGCACCGGTTCTTGTACCAGCTCCGTTCATCGCATCTACCCGAGCAGTCCCCTACATCAGCATTGGTTCCTGTAGAGGCCCCATATACTACACCCGCCCGGCGGGCTCTCGCATCAAGACTCGGTTCCTCTAGCTGCACCTGCTTATCGCACCTCGCCCAACGAGTCTCCCGCATCGGCACCGGTTCCTCTAGAGGCACCGTTTCTCGCACCTGCCCAGCGAGTCTCCCGCATCGGCACCGGCTCGTGTACCAGCCCAGGCTCCTGCACCTGCCCCAGCCAGATCACCGAGGTCTCGGCTCATTGCCGTGGCCACCCGTGTGGTGACCGGGACGCATCCGAAGGCTATGTTCGTGAGTATATGACAGCATAACTCGCTCTTATCTTGATGTCTTCTCTCGCTCAAAGTCTCACATGGTTCAGTGCATTGGTGCCATTGACTAATTTTTGGTGGTATCTCTTGCTTTGAATCAGAAATTGCCTAAAAGTATCACCAAGGATCTCAATGCTGGCCGAAGGGGCAAGATTTCCCTCGTCATTGAGAGTGAAGGTCTCACCGTGGAGGGACGGTACTCCGTCAGTCCCACAGATGGCCGCTTGGCTGTTACTTCCGAGTGGAAAAAGTTCATTGACGGTGCCAAACTTCGCATTGGATCAAAGTTGAAGGTCAAGATCTTTCGATGCCGCTGTGACATGCTGGTCATAAAGTTCGCGGTTGTCTAGTTCTGTTGCCCCATGAGCCCTTAGCAAATGCATTTGTAGTTATACTTATATAAGGTTATCTTTCCCGAACTCGCTAATTAATTGTATGGGTGGTAAAACTCGGCAAGCTTTTGCTCTTAGCAAGTATGTATGTATGATCAGCTATTATGATAACTAATGTTTGTGTTCATCTTAATTTGCATTTCCGTTTTAGAAAAAAACTTAATTTCTATTTTCGCTGACCTGTTAGAGAACTATCAGATTGAACCCACAACATGATTCAAATAGATTCATTACACCGAGCCACATGTCTTGACCTTGCTATACACTACTTCCATTAATGAGTGCAAGAAGGATTACCCGAGTTGCTCGAACCATGGAAGATTCGAATCCACCTTATCTATCTAGAAATACAACCTTTGCGGAAAGAGGATTTGCAGTATGGGGAGGCCGACATTGGGGACCCATGAGCCGACGAGCGTCGTCAACGTTTTAAAGGTGGCGAGGAGATCGAAAGAAAAATAAGCCAAAAATCAGTTGGTAAACAAATTCAAGAAAAGAAACATTTACCTTTACGAGAGGATGACATGCGGGACCCATGAGGCAAGCAGGCATCCTCAACTATTTCAAGGCGGCAGGGGATCAAAAGAAAAAAAGGAAATAGCCAGAAATTAATTAGGGTCAAAAATAAATCCATCAAAGGAAACTTTTATTGTTCATAGAGGATGACATGTGGGACCGACTTGCCAGCTGCGTCGTCATCGTTTCAAAGGGGCAGGGGATCAAAAGAAAAAGGCAAATAGCCAGAAATTAGGGGAAAAAATAAATCCAACAAAGGAAACTTTTATTGTTCATAGAGGATGACATGCGGGACCCATGAGCCAGCAGCTTCCTCAACGTTTCAAAGTCGGCATGAGATTGAAAGAAAAAGGCAAGTGACATAATATCGGGAGCCAAAAATAATCCAAGAAAAGAAACTTTATTGTACATAGAGGATGACATGCGGGTCCCATTTTATAGCAGCGGTCTCAACGCTTCCAAGGCGGCACAGGACCGAAAGAAAAATGAAGTAGCCAGAAATCAGGGTGTGAAAAAAAAATCCAAGAAAAGAAAGATTTCAATTGGGCTGTATCTGGACATCTGGGCCTTCGAACTATCCTGCTGGGCCTTTTGACTCGTACAATTTCAGCCCACTCCAAAACAGGAAAGGTCGAATTTTTCTCAAAAAAAACAGGAAAGTCCTATGCTTCGCAAAAACAAAAAACAAGGAGATTCAACATATAAGTTTGTTTATGTAGATATAAAGATTTAATTTATCCGTTTGCAATAGCTCAGAGCGAAATACAACGTTTATTGTCTGCAAAATAAAATATCACATGTTTCTTGTACGGGAAGGCTGACATCGGGGACCCATGAGCCAGCAGCGTCGTCAACGTTTCAAAGGCGGCAGGGGATCGAAAATAAAAAAAAGCCAAAAATCAGTTGGTAAAAAAATACAAGAAAACAAAACATTTATCGTTCTGAGAGGATGACATGCGGGACCCATGAGGCAGCAGCATCCTCAACATTTCCAAGTCGGCATGAGATCAAAAGAAAAAAAAGGAAATAGCCAGAAATTAATTAGGGGTGAAAAATAAATCCACCGAAGGAAACTTTTATTGTTCATAGAGGATGACATGTGGGACCGACCTGCCAACAGCGTCCTCATCGTTTCAAAGGGGGCAGGGGATCAAAAGAAAAAGGCAAATAGCCGGAAATTAGGGGTCAAAAATAACTCCAAGAAAGGAAACTTTTATTGTTCGTAGAGGATGACATGCGGGACCCATGAGCCAGCGAGCTTACTCAACGTTTCAAAGGTGGCATGAGATCGAAAGAAAAAGGCAAGTGACCAAATATCGGGAGCCAAAAATAATCCAAGATTTATTGTACATAGAGGATGACATGTGGGTCCCATTTTGCAGCGAGCGGTCTCAATGTTTGTAATGCGGCTTGAGATCAAAAGAAAAAGAAAGTAGCTAGTAATTAGGGGGTGAAAAAAAATCCAAGAAAAGAAAGTTGATGGACATAGAGGATGACATGCGGGTCCCTTGAGCCAACAGACTTACTCAACGTTTCAAAGGGGGCAGGGGATCAAAAGAAAAAGGCAAGCCAAAAATCAGAGGGGGAAAAAAAAACCAACAAAGGAAACTTTTATAGCACATAGAGGATGACATGCGGGTCCCATTAGCCAGCAGCTCTCTCAACGTTTCAAACGTGGCATGAGATCGAAAGAAAAAGGCAAGTGAAAAAATATCAGGAGCCAAAAATAATTAAAGAAAAGAAAGTTTTATAGTACATAGAGGATGACATGCGGGTCCCATTTAGCGACGAGCGGTATCACCGTTTGAGAGGCGGCGGGGGATCGAAAGAAAAAGGCAAGTGAAAAAATATGAGCAGCCAAAAATAATTCAAGAAAAGAAAGTTTTATAGTACATAGAGGATGACATGCGGGTCCGATTTAGCAGCGAGCGGTATCACCGTTTGAGAGGCGGCGGGGATCAAAAGAAAAAAAGAAATTGCCAAAAATCGGAGGGTGAAAAAAAACCAAGAAAATGAACTTTTATAGTACATAGAGGATGACATGCGGGTCCCATGAGCCTGCAGGTTCCTCAACGTTTCAAACGTGGCATGAGATCGAAAGAAAAAGGTAAGTGACCAAATATGAGGTGCCAAATATAATTCAAGAAAAGAAAGTTTTATAGTACATAGAGGATGACATGCGGGTCCCAGTTAGCAGCGGCGGTATCACCGTTTGAGAGGCGGCAGGGGATCGAAAGAAAAAGGCAAGTGACCAAATTTGAGGTGCCAAAAAAAACTCCAAGAAAAGAAAGTTTTATAGTACATAGAGGATGACATGCGGGTCCCATTTAGCAGCAGCGGTATCACCGTTTGAGAGGCGGCAGGGGATCGAAAGAAAAAGGTAAGTGACCAAATATGAGGTGCCAAAAATAATTCAAGAAAAGAAAGTTTTATAGTGCATAGAGGATGACATGCGGGTCCCGGTTAGCGGCAGCGGTATCACCGTTTGAGAGGCGGCGGGGGATCGAAAGAAAAAGGCAAGTGACCAAATTTGAGGTGCCAAAAAAAACTCCAAGAAAAGAAAGTTGATTGCACATTGAGGATGACATGCGGGTCCCATTTAGCGAGCGGCGGTCTCAACGTTTCCAAGGCGGCAAGGGATCAAAAGAAAAAGGAAGTAGCCGGAAATCGGGGGTCAAAAAAATCCAAGAATAGAAAGAATTTTGGTTCATAGAGGATGACATGCGGGACCCATGATCCTGCATCGTAAACGGCTCGATCGGAGAACGTTGAACGAGATGGCGCGATCGAGAAAAAAAACAATGCCAGAGAGGCTGCCATCTGGGCCCTACATTCCTCGGCGGTGCGGATTTGCGTTGACTCGGCCGGCGAACCCGAGAATTCGCGATGCACCACGTCCCGGGCCACCATACGCGACGTTTCGGCCGCTTTCGTCGGGCTAGGTGGCCTCAAAAACGAGAAAAAAAAAGTTTTGACATGCACCACGGAGGGACCAAAATCGTCGGCCATGGTACACCAGCAACCACGGCGCGACTTCAACTTCGTCGGCCATGGCAACTTTTCTTGTAGTGGGTGCACATATGGCGTTTGATCCGCAACGGGTTGGCGGTGGGGGCAGAGCTGCAAAGGCGACGAATTAAGGCTGGGATTTTTTGTGTTGCCTGTGGGAGGGAGGAGACAATCTTGCATCGGTTCTGGCTGTGCCCTCATGCCCAACAGGTTTGGCTACAAGTCAATAAGCAGGTCACCTGCGGATCGCCGCCCCCAGAGGATGTGCGTAACCAGAGCTCACTAGCTACCTGGATGTTGGAATGGCTAGCTACCGTACGTGATTCAGAGTTGGACATTACCCTGATGACACTCTACCAAATTTGGCTAGCAAGGAACGATGCACGGGAGAACAAAGCTATTGAATGCCCGGAGGCGGTGGGACGGCGCGCTGTGGCTCTGGTTGAGGAGTGGCAGGAGGTTCATGCACCAACTGGTCATACGTTGGCACCGCCGAAGGAACGATGGCAGCCACCAATGGCGGGCTGGGTCAAGGTCAACACCGATGGAGCAGTGGTGAAATCAGCGGATATAGGTGGTGGAGGTGTGGTCGTCCGAGACCATGATGGAAGATTCTTAGCGGGATCAAGCCATTTTTTCCCTTCGCTGTCGGATCCAGAGGAAGCCGAGCTGCGGGCGTGTGAGCGGGGAATGGAGCTGATCAAGCGTCTTAAACTGAAGAATGTGGTACTGCAGCTTGACTGTGCTGCGGTGGTAGCGAAGTTGAATGGCGTAGAGGTGGACAGATCATCCCAGGGCTTGCTGATTGAGGGGCTAAAGAGAGCGCTCAGAGGAGTGGATGGACATGTGATCAAGTGGGCAAGGAGAACTGCGAACACGGTGGCTCACAAGGTAGCTAAAGAGGGTTGCGACATGGGTTGTAGTAAAACTTGGTTTTTATTTCCTCCTGTTTGTATTAAGGATGCTCTAGACATGGACCTGTCGTTTGATTAATAATAAGCGCAACCCTTTCCCTCAAAAAAAAAAAAAACTTGCCGCGCCATCATGGGCTTTTAACCTTGCCTTGCTAGACTTGCTCAGTACTTGTACGCGGGAGTGCATATTGCACATTCTGAGAGGGGCCCCTGCATGGAGGGGGGCCAGGGCGGGTGCCCTGGCTGACCTGCCTCAGGAACAGGCCTGCCGCCACATGTAGAAGAAGAGTTCATCTTCGTCTCACCATCGCAATGTTCTTACTCCATTTAGAAATCTACATAGATCTTGTCGGAAATTCTGACGCTTCCAAGTCCTATCTTTGTTGCATTGCAAGATTTGTTTTGACCAACTCTATGTACATTGCATTTGGTGTGTGATGATGTAGTGATATGTACCTAGCAATGTTCTAAGTTATAGACCTTGTTGGACATCACATATGTAGAATGAATTCTTTGTGAAATCACGATGTTGTTGATCCCCTTGTCACACATATATATCACCATTATTACATTCAAGGTCGACACTTTGTAGCGCAACAACCTTGCGGTGGATATTTTCATGAAGTTCAATGCTTCCGGGAGCACATGGGCATTTTTTTGTTGAGAAAACATAGAATTCCCATGCATTTCATTTCATAAAAAATGTAGAAAGTTCAACAATAAAAGCCTCATATGCACCCATGTGTGTGTTTTAGCGTCCCCTCTTTTAGTGAAGTAGCTCACTGATAAAATATATTGATCATACAAATCGAAGTTTATGGTGCAACATATGGAAGATTGCTGCATGTTGACAAAGCATTTGCATCCACCATCGCAAGTCACACCGTTACTACCAGGTACAAAATAGGTTTAAGCAACTATAGGCTTTGCAATGTAGAATCAAATAATCAATGTACAATCAATTGCTAAAACTCGAACCTAATTCTATTTGTTTGGAGATGAACTGAGTATTTGGGAGGGGTAAACGCACACTAGATGATATCGATTGAGCTTCATATGAGGAAGAAAGTACATAATGTATCATTATTCACATGTTTTTGCAAGGACAACTAAATTTGACGTGAGCGGAGGTTGGTAAAAATAGAGTTGAGGAATGTCCCTAAAGATTTGTCTCTTGATAAGATAGCATGGAAATCAGCGATCCATGTACCGGAATCTTAGTTTACTTGTTATTTTTTTTATCTCTCCTTGTTTTGGTTTTGTTATGTTTTCGTTGGGTTTCATATCTAGTCTACCCCAAATTGCATGCTTGGAGAAAAAAGACTTCTGTAAGGGTACATTGCCCCTATGTGTGGTTTTGGTAATTAATGACAACCCCTATGGACTAATGTTTTCATTGAGTTTATATGAAGGAATATTCCATAGGTACTACTTGCTCTCCATGTGTTGGATTCAAGTATGGATGCCATGAAGATAAAGATATACCTTGTGATTTGGCATCAAGATCATCGGTATGAAGATATATTTGTGATATGATCAAGAAGAAGAAATGAAGATGGAGTTCTTATGTGGAACTCAATATTAGTCATGCTCTATCTCAAGTGAGTATGAGAAGATACAAGGTTGAGTTGGGCAAGTTCAAGATGAGCATCTTGAGTGGATCACATGCTTGAAGCTTGCCGTCCATTTGGTGATAGTGGACATGTGAAGATATGCATCAATGAAGCTTTCCCATCATTGTGTATGGGGGAGCATTTGTGAGTATACACGAAGCGACAATGATCAAGTGATGGGATGCGCAAGGCAAAGGTATGACCTTGATAGGTTTTCCTTTTACCGGTCTCGAGGTGGTTGATGGGAGACCGGATTATAGGATAGATAGCCGCACTATTAAGAGGGGCTTTCGGTTGGGTAACTTGATCACATCGTCTTAGGGAGCTCAATCCTTTGCATACTTTGCATATCCCTATTGCTTCTTGGTGTTTCTCTGTGTGAGGTTCTTGAGCTTGTTGCTAGCTTTACAACAAGCCCAAGTTCATCGAAAACGGAATCCGCATGCATCTTCTATTGCGTTTTCGAGTTTGGACGTCTTCACCGTTTTTGTTGGGGTTCTATTCGTCGTTATCTTTCCAACAAAATTGGTTTCATGTCAATCGGAGTTCGGGAGCATTAGTTATTAAAGAAAAGGAAAAAGGAGAAAAGAAGAAAAAGAAAGAAAAACAAGGGAAGGAGCCAGCCGGCCGGACCGGGCCAGGCGCCGGCCCACCCGGTCGAAAACCGGCCTGGGAACCGGTGCCATCCGGGTGGCAACCAGTGGGCTTGGCCACCCCATCCGGCCCAGCGCCGGTTACCAACCGGCCCGCCCGGCTGCCACCCCGGCCGGACCGGGCTCCTGGCCGGACTGGGCCACACCGCCCACGCGGCCCACCCGCTCGCCCCCGCGCGCCCTGGCTTATCTGCCGCCCCAGCGCGGCCTGCTCCTCATCCGTTCGGTGGCCCGGGCCGGGCCGGATGGCTGGCCGGCCTCCTCAGCCCAGCATCCGGTCAGCCGGCTGGGCCGCCGGCCTGGGACGTTTTTCTAGCTGTTTTTTTTTCCCGTTTTCTTGTCTTTTTCCCCCCCAACAGTTTTATTTGCTCCTAGCTATAAATAGACCCTTCTTCCACCTTGAGCAACTAGTTCTTCCTATTCTCTCACCTCCATTGTTGCTATTTGAAGAACTTGCTCTCCCCCTTGATTCCTCCAACCATTCTTGCTCATATTTGAGGATTTGAGAGAGGAGATCTAGATCTACACTTCCACCAAACCATTTCTTCTCTAAGTGAGGGAATCTCTTGGGATCTAGATCTTGGAGTCTTTGGTTGACTTTCCCCTTGTTCTTCCTCTCCAATCTCATCCTAGCATTCGTTGCTTTGGTGGGATTTGAGTGTGAAGGACTTGAACACCTCCGGTGTTCTTGCTTTGCATCATTGCATAGTGTTGAGCTCTCCACCACGATTTGTTCGAGTGAGAGACCGTGAGCTTGTTACTCTTGGAGGGTGACCTCCTAGTTGGCTTGGTGATTGGTGCTCCGGTGATCTCTTCAAGAAGATTGTGAAGAGGCCCGGGCTTCTCCTTCGTGGAGCGTGTGAAGTGGTTGTGGATCTTGCCATCTCCGGAGCGGAGGAAAAGCTAACCATAAGGAAAGGGCCATTATCCTTCGTGGGTGTGGTTCGGAGAATAGGGTGAGCCTTCGTGGCGCGGGGAATCCTTCGTGGGACCTCCACTCCTCCAAACGTGACGTACCTTGTTGTAAAGCAAGGGAACACGGGAATACATCCTCGTCTCCGCGTGCCTCGGTTATTTCTATACCCGAGCTCTCTTTCCTTGTGATAGCCATCGTGCTTGAAGTACATATATCTTGCTATCACTTGTGCTACATATATCTTGTGCCTATCTTGCTTAGCTCTAGTTGCTATTGTTACACTTAGTTGAGCTTAGCATATTTAGGGTTTGTGCTTGTAAACTAAACGATAGTTTAATTCCGCATTATTACAAGACAAATCCGTAAGAGTTTTTAATTGCCTATTCACCCCCCCTCTAGGCGACATCTCGATCTTTCAACTTCGATTATTGTTCTTGTATTAGTAATCCTCTTTGTTCCCACGCATCTATGTTTATTGAAACATTGAAACTTTCAAGTGCTATTTTATTTATTTGTACTAGTTCTGTGGTCACCTGTAGAAGAAGATCCCATCTTCATCTCACCATTGCAATGTCTTAATCCATATAGGAATCCACGCTGATCTTGTCTCAAATTATAATGCTTCCTAGTCCTAGGATGTTGCATTGCAAGATTTGCAGTCAGTGCATGGGGATTGGGATGGGGGAGGAGAGATAGACGCCGAGCTAGGCAGGTGGGGGCCCACCGGGAGTGTGTGTGGCGTCGTCATCCTGCCTCGTGCGTGCGCGCGCACGTTCAGAGGTGGCAACGGCGGAGAGGATGAGATCGACAATCAATGGTTGGGAGCGCGTTCCCTGGCCAGCCGTTACTACGGCTTCTAGTACGTTTGTTTACTTGCACATTTTTTTATATTTCAAAAAAAAATCATTGGAAACATATAGAAACAGAAAAAAGTTGAAGTGAAGGGGCTCCTATATATGGATTTTTTTCAACATGATAATAATATATCCTAACGATATTTTTAATCAAAATAAAAGCTTTGGACATCCTTTCTGTAGTATCACTTTGTTCTATAATGTAAGCCGTTTTAGCGAACTAGTGAGTATCAGCTATATCCTCCATCCAACAATTCAAAAATTACTATCAACTATATATTATTGCGATTATTAATCTTACATGTAAATAGTATTTGCGAGATTATCATAGACACCAAAAAAAAGTTTTCCCTAGATGAGAACTTACCTTACTAACTCGCTAACCTCGTCGTCGACATACATGGATGTTTTCGTCACTCGTGTAAAATTTTCTTTGTCTTGACGAACATCTTCGTGCATTTCCCCCATGACATAGAGAAATGCTAAGTGACACAACATGTAAAGGAAGGTCGCGAAGATATGATAAGAGCGACGTGGTGGATGCCGCCAATGCCATATATGGATATTAAAATCACTCTTCTGAACCCTAAATAAACCGGAGGTGAGGTAGTTCTAGAATTTTATAGGTTAAATAAATTAGTACATTATATTTTAGCACCCAAATTTGACCGTAAGTAATAAATTTACAAGTTTTTCACCAATATACCCGTCAAGAAACACATTGACACGATGTACTTACTTCTACCATTAACAACTAGGCATGTAACTTTACAGGACTAGTTGGTAAGGACGGCACCACTCCTCATTGCACTGGATGGTTAGGACAAAATAGATCTGACTTCTCACTTGGGCTTCTCTAGTGTGCTTTCCAATCCCGTTAACATATAGGGGCACATTTGGAAATGGGTGGGAGTCGGGGTGATTCGCCTGCCGACGGCGATGGTAGTAGCGGCTAGGGTGGCGATTAAAGCAGTTCTTTTCTAAACAATCACTTGATTTTGTCAGTGTCATCTTTGTGTAAGGCCTTTTGAGAAGACTATACATTGTTGTTATTTAGCTTGGTTGATGGGATCACACGAGTACATTAACTCTAACATGGTTTAATTTATATCTTTGGTTTTGATGTTCACTCTACTTAAGTCTAAACATATTGGAGCAAACATGCCATTGTGACATGTTGGACTAGGCTGAGTGACAGAGTATTCAGAACATGGTAGAGAGACATAGCTCATCTATAGGCTTGAGGCAGAATGTATTTAAGTTTTGCAACTTTGTTTAACAAACTCTTTTGTGTAACAACCAACGGAGTTTTCGTGTAAGAGGTTATGGGTCGCATTTGAGCACACACTAGCAGAAATGCAAAAGGCGGCGATTAACTAGAGATTGGTTTCATCTTCTCACTACATTTACTACTCTTCTTTTCTTTAGATAGGGAGAATTAGACGGGAGTGGTTTACACAGTGATGCACATTTAGCACAAATTGGGAAGTATGAGCTTGTGGTGGTGACATATTCAGGGTTCAGAGACTTAATCTTAGTTTAAACTTCTTGTATTGGTAATCCTCTCGTGTTCCCATGCACCCATGTTTATTGGAACATTGAAACTTGCAAGTACTACTTTTTGCGAATAGGACCCTGGCATTAAAAGAAACAACAGACAGTACAAAGCACCCCAAGAAAAACGAAGATTACAACGACATCCTTGAGAAGCCCTTCATCTTCAACCTTTAGACCGTTTCGACGGCGCGCCGCCGCCGCCGCTACTCCTCCCTGAGTCGGCTTGTCGTTGTTGGTTGCGGACGGGAAGTCGTTGAACGAGTCAAGAAGACCACATCCGTTCCGAAGATGAAGAAGAAGGATGAACTGCCGCTCAAGCTCCTTGATGATCCGAAGATCCCCACAGTCAGACGAAAAACTCGAAGACGACACCATTCTCACAAGCCTCTCGATGTTGCCACCAAGATGTGGTTGAAGAAAGTACTACCTTAATCATGTGTACTACTTCTTGTGTCACCTGTAGAAGAAGATACCATCTTCATCGCACCATTGCAATGTTCTTACTTCATATAGGAATCCACGCTGATCTTGTCGTAAATTCTGATGCTTCCAAGTCCTAGGATGTTGCATTGCAAGATTTGTTTCGACCAAGTCTATGTGCATTGTGCATTTGGTGTGTGCTGATTTAGTAATATGAACCTAGCAATGTTCTAAGTTCTAGACCTTGCTGGACATCATATATGTAGAATGTCTTCTTTGTGAAATCATGATGTTGTTTGATCCCCTTGTCACGCTTATATAGCATGTTCGTTACATTCAAGGTTGACGCTTTGTAGTGGAATAACCTTACGGTAGGTATTGCCATGAAGTCCAATGCTTCAACGAGGTCATGGGCATATTTTTTTCCGAGAAAACATAGAAATCACTTGCATTTCATTTCATTCAAAATGTAGAAGGTTCAACAGTGCAAGACTCACAAATATACATGTGTTTTTTATCATCCCCTCATTCGGTGAAATAGCTCAATCATAAAATATATTAATCATACAAATCAAAGTTCATGGTGTAGTGTATTTAAGATTTTTGCATTTTGATAAAGCATTGGCATCCACCATCGCAAGTCACAATGTTACTAACAGGTACAAAATGGGTTTATGCAACTATAGTCTTTGCAATGTACAATCAAACATCGACGAGAAGATCATCGAATCAATTGCTAAAACTCCAATTTAATTCTATTTGTTTGGAGATGAACTAAGTATTTGGGAGGGGTAAACGCACACTAGCTGATATCGATGGAGCTTCATACGAGGAGGAACCTACATAATGTGTCCTTATTCACATTTGTTTGTGAGGAAGAGCAAAGTTGACGTGGTCGGAGATGGTAAAACGAGATTTGAGGGAGTGGAATGTCTCTAAAGATTTGGCTCTTGATAAAACCGCACGAAAATCAATGATCCATGCACCAGAATCTTGGTTTACTTGTTCTTTCTTATATCTCCTTGTTTTGGTTTTGTTATGTTTTCATTGGGTTTCATATCTATCCTACCCAACCTGCATGCTTGAGAAAAAAACTTTAATGTTATTGTTGTTGTATGAATCATCGAGCTCGAATGTAGGTTCCCCTTCATCGTCGCGGACTTATTTTTTTTATTTTTTTACGAGTACAATCTTTGTAAGTGCACTGAGCACCAAAAGTGGAGTCAGATGAAATTTTGCTTAACCATCACGCAGTGTGGCCCTTGCTAGCTTCGATATACCCTGCAAAAGTACCATCATGTCATGTAGGTCATCCTTGTCAGTTTTTTAAGGTTTAATTAATGATCAAGAGGGTACATTGGATCAACAGGTTTTCTTAAACGGGGTACTTTGATGATAATTTTTTACGGATAAGGAACACTGACCTGCGCAAAAAAAAGGAATATGATCATCACATCTGACACCTTTTAGGAAACTATAAGTGGAATTTATCCTCTAGTTTATCAAGATGGATTGACCACTAATGTAATCCTTGTTTATGTATGTGGCATTGTAAATAGTTGTTCCCTATTTAATATATTGTTGTGGGGCATCACAGTTTCTTGCCGAATGTACTCTAGCTAAATTAAACTATGCTTTTAGTATGAAAGAGATAGGTTATGCATGCTTGGGTCAGGTAAGTGGGCATTCTCTCTTACACACAAATAGAGCTTCCCGGCGATGCGCACGTTTGTGTCAAACATATGAAAGGTTTTCAATTACAATTTTTCGAAATACTCAAATAAGTGCTAACTATTTTTTCTTTCATAAATGGCTCTTCATTATTCAAGAGATTCGAGCTTACACCCGGTTCTTGCATAACTAGAATACACAAAACCGTCCAACTCCAAGGTGCCAACTAAATACGAGGAATCATCAGAACCTCCTCCGTAATTTTGTTAATCGGAACATCTAGTGACCTGAGAATTCAAATATTTGTGAAAAAAAATCTTTGTACCAACTTTTGCTTCCGTAAAAATGGTGTGCACTTTTCTAATTTTCAGAAGGGGAAAATTATGTGTGAGTTAACTTTTGCATTATGGCGTTCATGTGCCTCTATCTAATTACTCCGACGCCCCCGTGTGCCACGTACTCACGTCCACTATCAAGATCAAGCATGCCCCAACCGTCACTAGCTTCCATAGGAGATGTGGTTGTTTCTCCACCGTTGAAGAGCAAGTTGTTTGGTCCAACAAAAGTCTTTGGTTTGTTATAATTTATATCTTTGGTTTGGTATTTGTGTTCACTCTACTTAATTCTAAATATATTGGAGCAAACGTGTCACTGTTGTATGTTGAAATAGGCCGAGTGATAATGTATGCAAAACATGGTAGAGAGACATAGATTATGTATAGGCTTGAAGCGGGATGTATCTTAAGTTTTGCAAATTTGTTTAACAAACTTTTCTGTGTCACAACAACAGAATTTTCATGTGAGAGGTTACAAATCTCCTTTGAGCACACACTAGCACAATGCAAAAGGCCACGATTAACTAGAGACCGGCTTCGTCTCACTACAGTTACTACTCTTTTCTTTCTTCAGATAAAGAGAATTAGACGGGAGGGGTTTATACAGTGATGAACAATTAGCACAAAGCCGGATGTATGAGCTTCTGGTGGTGATACATTCTAGTATTTTAGCGACTTAATCTTGGTGTAAACTTCCTCTATTGGTAATCATATCTTGTTCCCATGCATCCATGTCTATTAGAACATTGAAACTTTCAAACGCTACTCTAATCGTGTGTTCTACTTCCTGTGTCACCTCTAGAAGAAGAGCCCATCTTCATCTCACCATTGCAATGTTCTTACTCCATGTAGGAATCCACACTGATTTTGTTGCAAATTCCCTCCAAGTCCTAGGTTGTTGCATTGCAAGTTTTGTTTTAACCAAGTCCATGTACATTGCATTTGGTGTGTGCTGATGTAGTGATATGAAACTAGCAACGTTCTAAGTTCTAGACCTTTCTTGACATCATATATGTAGAATGGCTTCTTTGTGAAATCTTGGTGTTGTTTGATCCCCTTGTCGCGCTTATATAGCACCGCTATTACATTCAAGGTTGATACTTTGTAGCGCAACAACCTTACGGTGGGTATTGCCATGAAGTTCAATGCTTCCACGAGCACATGGATATATTTTTTTTCAAGAAAGCAGAGAAATCCCTTGCATTTAATTTCATTCAAAATCTACAAGGTTCAACCGTGCAAACTTCATATATATCCATGTGTTTTTTATCATCCCCTCCTTCGGTGAATTAGCCCACACATAAAATATATTAATCATATAAATGGAAGTTCATGGTGTAGTATATTTAAGATTGTTGCATTTTGACAAAGCATTTGCATCCACAATCACAAGTCACATCGTTACTAACGAGTAAAAAAATGGGTTATGCAAATATAGTCGTCTTCGAAATGTACAATCAAAGATCGACGAGAAGATCATTGAATCAATTGCTAAAACTCCAACTTAATTCTATTTGTTTGAAGATGAACTGAGTATTCAAGAGCGGTAAACACACACTAGATGATATCGATGGAGCTTCATACAAGGAAGAAACTACATAATATGTCCTTATTCACATTTTTTTGGGAGGAGGGAAAAATTGACATGGACAGAGGCGGTAAAAATAGACTTGAGGGACTGGAATGTCCCTGAAGTTTTTTTAATTAGAACACCACGATTCCATTACTCACTGGACGCATCAAAATCGTTGGCCAGAACAGAGCTTACAGCAGATGGGGCAGCCTCAGATAAATAAACAAACGAAGTCTATCTCGCTGGAGGCGCCCATAGCAGCCAGTTCATGAGTTGCCTTGTTACATGCCCGAGGGCTAAAGCTACTCAGACAGGAATGAAAGTTTATACGCATAAAAGCCATAGCATCCTTGAAGATAGCACTAGCAGTCGTGTGATCAAATATGTTTGTGGAGAGGGCTTCAACTAAGATAGTTCATCGTCATGCCCCATGCCGCAGCGGCGTGCAAAGCATGCAGACATGCCTCTGCTTCAGCCCGAAGAGGATCACGAATGTTTCTCAGGTATCCATACCCCGAGCCGCGAACATCTCCATTAACATCACGGAAAATGAAGACCAAGCCACCATGATTAGTTCCCGCGAAATAGGCGCCATCGATATTGATTTTAATGGCGTCCTCCGTAGGTATGGTCCATTTAACAGCTTGTTTAGCCTGCACACAGGTGCCCTTGAGATAGAATTCCTTTGAATCATTGACCCAGCGGTGCACATCCGCGCACACCTCATTAGCCGAGTGCGCCTTGTCATCGGCGTTCACCTTGTTCTGAGCACTCCACCACTGCCAACACAAGATCAGGGCACGGAGCTTTTGTTCAATGTTCAATTCAAGGATGACCCAGACAATTTCCTGGCATTTCCACATCCCTGGAGGCTGAGCCGAATGTCCTCGAGCTCAAGAGTCCTCCGGCAAGCTTTCATCACCTTGCAGTTGAGGAAGGTATGGGCACCCACTTCATCGCTTCTTTGACACACTGGGCAGATGGTCACAAGCTCAATACCTCTTCTATTGATGTTCATTCGCAGCGGTAGACTATCATGGGAAAAACGCCAGGCAAACTGTTTGACTTTCATAGGGCAAGCCAGAGCCTAGATTCTTTTCCAAATGGGATCTGATTGGCTTGATTCCTTAGGCAGGCCACAGGACGCACGAGTGCAGGCAACATGGAGCTTATATGCTGACTTCACCAAGACAACGCCTTTTTTTTATCTGGGTGCCAGGTGCAGAAGTCCTCCACCTCCTCCCGAATGGGTGTGGCCAGAATGATCTCCGCGCCCATGTTCCAGAAAGTGTCGCGAAGCAGGCTCTAGAAGAAGAGCCCATCTTCATCTCACCATTGCAATGTTCTTACTCCATGTAGGAATCCACACTGATCTTGTCGCAAATTCTGATGCTTCCAAGTCCTAGGATGTTGCATTGCAAGATTTGTTTTGGCCAAGTCCATGTACATTAAATTTGATGTGTGCTGATGTAGTGATATGAACCTAACAACGTTCTAAGTTCTAGACCTTGCTTGACATCATATATGTAGAATGGCTTCTTTGTGAAATCTTGGTGTTGTTTGGTCCCCTAGCTTGCCGCACTTATATAGCACCCTTATTACATTCAAGGTTGACACTTTGTAGCGAAACAACCTTGCGGTGGGTATTGCCATGAAGTTCAATGCTTCCAGGAGCACATGGATATATTTTTTCCGAGAAAATAGAGAAATCCCTTGAATTTCATTTCATTCATAATCTAGAAGGTTCAACCGTGCAAGCCTCATATATATCCATGTGTTTTTTAGCATCCCCTCCTTCGGTGAAGTAGCTCGCAGATAAAATATGGTGTAGTATATTCAAGATTGTTTCATTTTGAAAAAGCATTTGCATCCACCATCACAAGTCACAACGTTACTAACGGGTAAAAAATGGGTTAATTTATGCAGCTATATCTTCAAAATTTACAATCAAAGATCGATGAGAACATCATCGAATCAATTGATATAACTCCAGCATGATTCTATTTGTTTGGAGATGAACTAAGTATTCAGGAGGGTGGGGTAAACGCACACTAGATGATATCGATGGAGCTTCATACAAGGAAGAAGCTACATAATATGTCCTGATTCACATTTTTTGGGGGAGGAGGACAAAATTGACGTGGACGGATGCGGTAAAAATAATATTGAGGGACTGGAATGTCCCTGAAGATTTGACTCTTGATAAGATCGTATGAAAAGAGCGATACATGTAACAGAATCTTATTTTACTTGTTCTTTCTTCTTTCTCCTTGTGTTTGATTTTGTTATGTTTCCGTTGGATTTCATATCTAGCCTACCCAACTTGCATACTTGTAAAAAGGACTTTGATGTTGTTGGTGTTGTATGAATCATCAAGCTCAAATGTAAGTTTCCCTTCATGGCATGTACTTTGCAAATTACCGTCATGTCATGTAGGTCATCCTTGTTAGTTTCTTAAGTTGTAATCAATGGTCAACTTGTTTGTTAAATGGGGTACATTGATGATAACTTTTTACAGATAAGGAACACTGACCCCCGCAAAAAAAGGAACACATCACATCTGCCACCTTTTAGGAAACAAAGTGGAATTTATCCTCTAGTTTATCAAGATGGATTGACTACTAATGTAATCCTTGTTTATGTATATAGCACTGCAAATTGTTCCTATTTAATAAAACTAGCAAGGTGGCCCTCGCAAATGCGAGGGCATCATCATATTGTGTTGAAAATATTAAGCACCCAAAATGTTGTATGTCTTTGCTATGAAAGCATAATATGGTAAGTGTAGTTTTTATTGGCCATGAATTTCTCTAAGAACCCAATTATAAGTATTTTTACATTCCATGTATATTAATTAGCATGTATGTGTGGTGAGGACTAAACATGTTTAGACCAGGTGTAACATGTGCTTGTTGTTTATAGTCTAACTAAAATTAAATATACACTAAAAATATATTAGTGTCAACACATTTGCTCTTCTATTATTTTGATTATTCAAAGTAGTTTTCTTCTTTTGGTGGAATCGATTTTTTTTTGTGGTGACGGATATTTTAGGTGTGGATTCTTTAATAAAAAAATTGGGTAGATAGTTCTCCATAAAAAAACTTATAAATTCATTGAGGTTTTGCTTTGTGCTATCAAAATTCTTTTAACTTCAATACATAATTATTTTTATTATCAGTAGTGTTTCTTCTTCGCAAAAAAGCTGACATGATCTAGGCAATCAAATGAGATACTTCAACATATTAGTTTAAGCATAATTTCACTAAATCATCAACTTTGCAAAAAAGTAGAAAACATCAGGAATTTATTAGAAACAATGTATATATGTCAAACTACAACTTAACACCACTATTAACTATAGACTATTAACTATAGAGTGTAGTGAATGTGTAAAATTAGGGAGGCAAAAAAGGACAAGTGTGACCGTGTGGTGCAAAATTAGAAAGAGATCGAGAAAATTTACAGACGTGAATTCAGAACTAATGTAAAAGACCCACAATATGTGAAATATGTTCTACCATTAAATTATATCAATGGCCAGTCGCTGAGTTTTTTATAAAATATTATCTATTTTTATATAGTAATTTTCTATCTATGTTTTTTAATTCTTGGCATGTTATATCGACTTCAATTCATGGTTTATACACAATGTTTTATTTTACCGTATGATTAGAATGATTTATGCTCCTATGTTGACTACTTTGATATTTTATAAGAATTTCTAGTATATAGTTTGCTTCCAGTCTTAAGCTGATTGTATTATATAATAGATCATCCCAGACTATATCTAGGCTACGTACATTAATGTGGTAATATGTAGTTCTTCTTAAAGAATGATTAGTGTGCCAATATCTAGCCATATGGATAAGATATGCTTAAACTAAACGAAATATACAGTCAGTTGTTTGAATTTTTTTCTGCTCAATATTCAAAGAGTATGATATTTCAGCCTTCTTTGCAGTGTGTTTTTACACCCAGAAGTAGATGCTCTTGTTTTTCTAAATGAGTTTCATAAGCAGTTCAAAATGTCAAAAAAATCTGACAGGAAATGTCAGACATACATTTTAATATTCTATGTGCTCGCAAACTCGTTTCACAAAGAACCAATGTTGTTTATGTTGTGTGCAAAAAAGACAAAAACCGATTAAAAAATGTCTTATTGAGAAATTATTTTAATATTTTGCACAAATATAAAAATGTCGGATTTCCACGAAAATTGGCCGGCACGCTTAAAATGTCAACACGTAGGCGTGAAACATTTGTTCAAATTTTTATCATTTTAAAATGTTTTTTCAAGTGGTAGGAGCATATGGACCTACGACCAAAAGTGTATTTCCGATATATGTATCCCTTTCTTTATTATAGACGTTTTTTCTTATTTTTGTATATTTTACCATGCGCATGCATAGATTTGTACAACACATATCGATCATTTATACTCTATTATTTCCTCCATTAGTAAATTAATGTTGCAATTTTATCTAAATGCGCATATATGTAGACACGTTTTAGTATAGATACATGTGAATCTAGAAAATCCGCCACAATTATTTCTGAACAGAGATTAGTATATTATAAGTTTAAAATATAGCAAATTTTCGTTACATAAGAATCTAGACAAATCCGCGAATTAAGTATAACAAAAAGATTCACGGAATCATGTTTCAGCGTTGGAGCTAGCTTTCTTGCCATGTACCATTTTTTGTGCATGGACTCAGCTATTCTGGATGTACCAAGGTAGTCTTTTTTGCGAACAGACTTGGTTAGCTAGCAATCGGATTTTCTGATTTTTTTCTGTTCGTTTGGGGTTAGGATTGGAATCCCTTATTTCTGTCAGTTCCTTTGGGTAGGTATGTGCAAGGAAGGAAAAAATCAGTATGATATATTGGACTGGTCTACCAACAAAGCAATGGAAGAAAGACATGCAAAGAAAGGAAATATTTGGATTGGTTTGAACGTGACATATCTTGCGGGCTAGATACGAAAGAGATAAGAAAAAAGATACCAACCTGCCTTTCTGTTTCAGAGAAATACAACGGCCATGCTAGAGAGGAAAGACATAAGAAAAAAAGATACAGATCTACCGATCTGTTTTTTTTGGAGATATACAGCGGTCCGGTAGGACTATTATATGCGAACATGTGTTTCCATATGACACGTATGTGTCAAGAGTTTATTTTTGTACACTCAAATTGTTGTACGTAACACTTCTTATCTTTTAATCTCAGACGTTAAGACAAAAATCATCGGTTTATATTTTCTAAGCATATGTGGATTAACGTGTTGTCTCGAAAAACAACCTTATCTCGAAAAACAACCTTATTTTGCTTTTAGTATATAATAGAATAGATTGTTGTGGGGAACCACAATTTCTCTTGGTAAAAAAGTGGAATTTTCTCTAGATAAATTAAATTATGCCTTTGGTATGCTCAAGATATTGATTCTGCTTCGGTCAGGTAAGTGGACATTCTTTCTTGCACACAAATAGAACTTCTTGGCGACGCGCGCGCTGATGTCATGCGAAGTAGAATTCATATTGGAAAAACGTATGATGATTGTTGGGCATGGACCACACAGAAGAGCGGGTATTTTTCCGTGCGATCTTGCTACAGAATTATTTCGAGGCAATTGCGGGAGAATGTCTTACCGTCCAGCTCGGGCGAGGGTACAAGTTTGTGTTGGAAGAAACTCTGGAAGCTTCCTATACCTCCGAAAGTGAAAGGTTTTTGGTGGCGAGTTATTAGTGAATTCATTCCATGCCCAGATTCTAAAAGAGGAGACATATGGAGAAAATTGCACATTGCAAAACGTGCGGTGTTGAGGAGTCTATATTTCACGCCTTATTTGAATGTACTTGGGCGAGACAATTTTGGAGAGATGTAAGAGAGGTAACTAAGGTGAAACTTCTAAAGTTTTACCCGACCTCCTGGGCGACAGATCTAGTTGAGAGGAAGATTGTTGATGAGGCAACGGCGAGCATTATTCTGTGTGGGTGCTGGTCGGTTTGGATAGAAAGGAATTTAGTGTGGCATGGTGACAATGAACAATCAGTGTCGCTATCCATCAAATGGATTCTTAACACCACAGTTGACCTAGCTCGGGCAGGAAAATGCACCCTAAGGAAGGCTCGTGTGTTGGTGAAATAGAAGAAACTTTATAAGATCAATGTAGATGCAAGCTTCCGTGAGGATGAGAATAATGGGGCTACAGTTCTAATTGTGAGAGATCATACGGGTACTCTCGTCCGTGCTCAAGCCAAGTGGTACGATCAGACAGCTAGTTTGTTAAATATGGAGGCAGAGGCAATTCGAAATGCGGTATCTCTTGCAGTTAACAGAGGTTACCAGCCGTGTCATCATTGAGTCAGATGCACAGGAAGTTGTCAAGTGCTGGAGTGATTCTAGGCTGGTAGATCAATTATGTATAGCCAGTATTATCCAGGAGATTAAGGAGCTTAGTGATATGTTTACTAGCTTTGATATTTCTTATGTTAGTAGGTTAGCCAATCAGGCTGTCCATAGTTGTGCAGATAAAGCTAGTAGTCAACGGAGCAGATGCTTGTGGCTGAACTATAGGCCACCATTTCTAGTCTCTATCTTAGAGAAAGATTATAATGATGTTGAGTAACAGATAAGGCTTTTTGATTCGCAAAAAAAAGGTTACAAGTTTTCGGAAATACTCAATGAAGTGCCATTTTTTTCTCTTGATAAATGACGCTTCATTACTTAAGAAATTCGAGCTCACACCCGACCTCTGCATAACTAGAATTCACAAAGCCGTCCAACTCCAAGGTGCCAACTAAATACGAGAAATCGTCAGAACCTCCTCCCTAAGTTTGTTAATGTGACCTGAGAGTTCAAATATTGTGAACAAACAGTTTTGTACTAACTTCTGCTTCCGTAAAAAAGTTGTGCAACTTTATAATTTTCAAAAGGGGAAAAGGTGTGTGAGTTAGCTTCTGCACTAGGGCATCTCCAATGGGGTGACGCAAACGAACGTGCGCCCGTTTCAACCGCGCGGCCAAAAATGCGTCTATACCTCAGCCCAGCGGCCCGTCGCATACTGGCCGACCTGTCTGCTAAGACGCAAATGCCGGTCAGTGACACAGTAAACAAAATGTTTGTCATTCCTATTCATTGACCAAAAGGATCATCTTTACAGAGGTGGTTAGAGTTAACCTACAATTACGACGGCCGTACCTACTCGTACCTAGTCGTCGTCGCGTGGCTTACTACGGCTAGGTTTACTAGCAGTCACGCGGCCTACTACTGGCCACCGATGTGACCTGAGGGGCCGGCGCTGTCGTCGGAGCGCATGCGGGCTTGACCAGCTGCGCCCTTCGGAGGCGGTTCTGCTCCCGGAAGGAGGCAACGTCTTCCCACCGCCGGCGTTCGACGGCCTCTGCCAGAGACGAGTCCCAGTGGGCTCACTGCGCAGCCGCCTCGTGCGTCGTGATGCGTGCCAAGTCCTCGCGGTAGTGGGTCCTGTCCCTCGCCGCCGCCACCACCGCTTCGTCCCTCGCCGTGATGGGTCCTACAGCTCGCGGTTGTCCCGGTCGATCCACGCGTGGTCCGGCCCCGCCCACGCCACCACCACAAGGCCCGAGGGCATGAAAGCCTGCCTCATGGCCATGCATCGCCGCGAGCTTGCGCCTCCGCCGCAAGAACCCGACAGCGATCAGCATCCTCAGGGAGGCTCTCAAACGACACGAGCAGCGCCCCCTGCTCGAGGCACACAAACGCGCCCTCTTCGTCATCGTAGGGGGAGGAAATCGACGGTGTGCTCATCCTTGCCATCCACGTCGTCGATGACGGTATCCGCCACGGTCACCGCCTGCGCACCGGCGGCCCCACGAGCTCCGCCCCCAGGCACGCCCTAGCCACTGCGCTCGCCGCCGCGAACTCAACCCTAGCCTCCACGAGCTGCACCTGGAGGTCGGCCATGGTCGCCGCCTCCGCCACCTTCGCCTCCGCCTCCAGCTGCTTGGCCACGTACGCGACCGTCTGCTCCTCGTCGAACGCCTCCGTCGCGTGGACAGAGGTGATGTCAGGATCATCGGGGAAGACGTCACGGGCCATGTGAACAATGCGGGCCCAGGTGCGGCCGTGCTCGGCCATGGATGATTTATACGGTTGGGTCGGGGTGTGCCCTCCTCGACCTCTGGCCTGCACCATATATAGCTACGGCGGGTCGGAAAACGCCGACCACACACAAGCCGTTTCCCGCGTGCGAAGCGGCAACGAAACGCGCCAATGTATTGGCGGCGCGGGAAGTACCGCATTTGTGCGCGAACCGATAATCGCTGGTGGCATGCCTTGATGGGAAGTTAACCGTCATTACTGACCTTGACACTTTTAGCCAAAAAAAATGCATCGGTCTGCTGGAGATGTCCCCGACACAAATGGTCATCATGGCCCTATACAATCATTTTATTGTCCGCGCGTCGACGCAAACGGATACGAGCGACCACATTAAGCGTTCGATATGCATCGGCCCGCTGGAGATAACCTTATGGCGTGCCTCTCTGTAGTTATTCCGACCCTCCTTCCCGCGTGCCCCTAAAAAATCAAGCTGAAGCCTGCCCCAGCCGTCACTGGCTTCCAGAAGAGCTGCGGCTGTTTCTCCACCGTTGGAGAGCAAGTTGTTTGGTCCAACAAAAACGAAAATCTCTGTGAGACGAAGCATATGCTGATGGAAGTAGAGCCGAGATAATCCACGGTGTAGCGTCCCCGCAACAGAAAAATACACATCGGAGAGTGCCTTTGAGTTCTCTGGCTGCAAAATATCTCGCTCTGCAAGAGTCATCCGCCGGAAGTTAATTCGATCGCATTATCTCGTTGATTATTCACCTGAACCCATGCACGGGCACGACGTTTACGGTTGCTGGGCCCACGGTAGCTACTCAGAAACAAGAGTTCACTCGAGGAGGCTACTCTGAGTGAGGCTTCATGAGGCGTAAAACCCTCTTGGAGACATCAACCTGGAGCGGAAGACATGTTCAGGGAGAAACTCCCTCGCGGAGGTTCCTGAGCCACCAGCCTCTCCAAGTCGGAGAGCCTCCCTTGAAGGCGATAAGACCAATCAAGGAAGCATCGGATGTCGCCTATGCGGGCCCCACCACCAAGAACGAGAAGCGGGGTTCGGAGGCTACAAGACAGACGTCGCATACGTCACGGCTGAGCTCAAAAGTTCCGCCCCGAGGAAGCGAGATACCATTGCCCCTTTGGTGATTAAAGCAGACTCTCGATGAGGACCAAAGCGCCA
The DNA here is from genome assembly GCF_022539505.1 of Lolium rigidum. NCBI lineage: Eukaryota > Viridiplantae > Streptophyta > Magnoliopsida > Poales > Poaceae > Lolium > Lolium rigidum. The sequence continues at coordinate 148,710,057 of NC_061514.1, forward strand.
AGACCATGTCCTTGCCACTTTGGTGCAAGGCCGGATAGATGGCGCAAACGGCCACCGGAGGTGCCATCGACGACCTCAACATCTGCCATGAACCGGTACTTTAATCGACCATTGACTATGTCCATCCTATAAAGGGCGGGGGAGTTTCCCGCCCTCAGTTTGCACATGTGACAACTCTCCCCCTCAAGATATTTCGTGGGGAAGAGGATCAGCTCCCCTATATAAGAACTAGCCTTGCTAGCGTAGTAGGGGACGATCCAGAGCGATCAAAACCATAAACACTTGTACGGTCATCTTCTCCATGGTGACCAGCAATACAACCACCAAAGCGGGTAACTACAGTGTTCATCTGTGCAGTGCCCCCATCGAGAAGACGTCGACGTGATCATGGGTCCCCTGCGTTCGAACCTCACGTGTTCGGTGATACCCGTGTTTTATTCGCGGACACGAATCTTCGGCAGCTTATTTTAAGCCCTCGGTGATCGTAGATACCGGAGAAAATTTCCCATGTGAAGCTTGGCGACCGGTGTTGACTAGGCGAGAGGACGTCCGAAGCTTGCGTGGGCTCGTGTGGTCCCTTTCGGTGTACATTGTCCGTTCGCTTTCGCTGCTCCCGTCCAGGTCAGGAAGAAACAAACGAGAAGGTCCGGCCTACCAGTACCAGATGGCTCTCTCCCGACCGTTAATTCAGCAACGCCCGTGCGATGTGATGATATGATCTGCCTATCTACCTCCGGAGATGAACTGCACGTCATATTACTCCAGTCAAAAAGGAAGGGCTGAAGTGTAAAAACAAGGCCATTGGCATCCATGGTTCATGCCGACAGCCAAGCTGCAAGTATAATGATGCTGTCATACAGGAACCTCCTCGCCATAGTTGGCACATTACGTGATCAGGAGAAGAAACGAGCGCAAGTGGGATCGCTTCACACATTATTACTTCTTATAACTTCCTTCAATCAGGTTGTACAATAGAGGTAAAGAAAGGTTATACATCAAAGAAAAACAACATTTCTGTGTTTCTTCAAACCTTGCATCCCATTTTGGAAAATGTACATATTAGCCGTCCGACAGTAACGAAAAAATAAACTTGCATCCGTGTCGTTCTGATGATGTCTAGATTAACTCTGGGACGTGGTTCCCTATGTGCTCCTGATCACTTGCTTCGAAGGGAAAACAACGGCAGCTATAGGTTTGTCTTCGTACCCGCCACCTTCATCGATGACGAACCTGAGACCGTCGATGTGGAGCTTGGCATGATGGCCACTTACGACGATTGTCTGCTTGCCAACCAGATCCTGGAAAAGGACATCCATATATCAGCAGATCTGTTCATGTGATAAATTTTCTAATCCCGGAAACTGCCGAAGCACAGTAACATGTAAACGTTCTGAAGAAAACATGGCCTACGATCGACACATGTACTGATCATTAACACCACACCATGTAGTCATGAATCAGTCGGGGCAGCCTATCCTATCACATCATCCACTGCCCCTATGCACATGCACCATGTGCTTGCTGTTTCAGCTAAAAGGGCTAAACCATCCAAAATTAGAGAAACTGATGTTATTTCTAAAATCAAACTGAACCCAAATACACAGCAGGACAGGTCGACAGCTGTAATAGTTTTTCCTGCATGCCCCACTATTCTTTCTATAGAACACCAAGGTGATTTCTCTTTTGATAAGGTAAAAAATAGAGAAGTTGTACTTGTCAGTAGTTGCATCATAACTACCCCCTCCAATCCATAATAAGTGCCGGTGATTTAGTACTGATTTAGTATAGAGTTTGTACTAAATCTCCAACACTTATTTTGGGTCAGAGGGAGTAGTAAATATATGTGTAATGTGATATCTGGTGAGAAAACTCCATCCTTTCATTCAACATTTCACTCGATTGCTTTTCTTAGTCCAAACCAAACATAATATTGCTTTTCTTAAAAAAAAACAAGCATAGGATTGCTGAGGAAACATGCATACAGATCCACTATTCAGAGTGTGAAACAAATTTGGGGAGCACTCCTAGTAATTCTACCAAAATCATAGTTATTTTGGGGCTAACTACACAGGCTTCACTCAGACTAGTAATTCTATGAAAATTACAAAATGAACTTCAATGTTAACTTTAGACTTTAGTGGTTATGGATCATAACATGGTGCAATATCAAGCCAATGACGTGATCACTAATACTGTAAATGATTTAAACTACATGACTGCATGTACATCTCAGTATCTCACAGCATTATAAATGCATTCTGAAGAATGTGATGTGTCTTTTCTCCAATATGCATGCTAGAGCTAAAAGAAATTTACAAAAGCATTATGCAGTCTATGTTGCTCTCTTCTATATAATAGACAAGGATGGTAATCTGATAAACTATATGTCATATCTAGTTCCAAACTTTGACCAACTACACGAGAGGGCACTTACGTAGCTGCAACACCAAATAAGTCAGCACACGAACACGGAAAATAAACCGAAGAATACAGTGTTTGCTGGTAAGATATTGCAATAGGATCGCATATTTACCTGTGGTATGTTCCAAACATCTTGCCTCCCGCTAAGCATTGGTACCTTTGGCACCCTTGTGTCTCTGGTTCTCAAAACTCGAAGCTGCTCATTCAAATCCATGGACTTCTCCAGCCCGGCATGAACCGCAATCAGGTTGCAAACAATCTGGCCTTCATCCGTATCAATAGGCACGTTTTCCTACCATACAACCATAACATGAAAAACTAAAGAAAAATACCTCTCACATACATAGTATAGTTTGCACTAGAAAAAAAAGGATACATACCTCTTCATGAACCCAAACCAAGTCATGCAGAAACCTCTTGTGCTCCTCAGGCACAGCTTTGGTGAGATCTACAGTGCAATTAGAACCGCTGGCAAATTAGAAGCTGCTTGGTTAAATTCTGCAGGGAGCATTCCTAGGTGTGAATATATGCTTACAAAAGTTGGATAAGAAAAAAGAATTGTTGTGTGATGTCATTGATGGGCAAAATGGTATTCATTCCTTGAGTTACACTCATAAGATGGAGAATATGTTGCTAATTATATGGTATCCCCTTTAGCAAAAATAAATATAAATAGGATCTATGTTGTTGATCATTTTATTGTTAAACCTTAAAACCAAAAGGCCATTGAAGTATTAGAAAACTTCTTTGCCATACAATCTGTTCTTGTATAGGAAATTCACCTGTTATTAATAATACTTATAGTGGTATGTAAAACCACATCACTGTTCAAGAGTGATCAGACCAAAAGTATTACTACTGAAACTTTTGTAGCCTACTGCCAAGAGCGACATCATTCATGCAACACCAAGCATAGTGGGATAGTGTGTATCCAATTTAAAATTTGTAAATTTATACTCCTTCTATCTTTCTATACAAGGCCAATAACCTGGTTTTCAACAAATACAAGGCCACTATCTCTCCCCGAGAAGAATTGATTTGGTTCCTCCCTGGTGCTTATTAAGGCAAATGATGTATGCAGGCAGTGAGCGCAACATGCAATATGTTTAATTAGCCCTGGATATGATGGGTTTTCCAGGCGATTAATCAGGTACTCCCTCCGTTCCTTGATATAAGGTGTATAGTTTTCTTGCACGAATTTTAACGCATAAGTTGAGGGCAAATTTATTTGCTGTTGGACGTTTGTACCCCTAGGTGATCGACGTGAGACTAGTAGAGAAAATAGGAAAAAATCTTGGCATCCTCAGGCCCACGGAAATCTTGGACGTTATTACTGGTTCCTTGTACCTACCAAATAAAGGGTACGTAATTCCAGAAATCTCTCTATGACTTAATCTCCCCTGATCTTTGTTGTTTATCAACCGGCAGGGATCATGATAAACAGAGAAACAAAATTTTCTGATTTACGGTATCGTGAGCAAGTACTATTCCTAATTGTAAGCTACGTGTTTGGAAAGAAAAAGTCTCTTAATTCTTCTTTTTTTCATGTTGAAGCCAGGCCTGGCCTCCTGACTTTTAAATAATCACCTGGCTCCTCAATTCCAGGGATTGTACGTGCGGGAAGTCATCCAGGGGTAAACTTGTCTAGCCTGATGGTCAAATCGCTATATGCCTTATATTTCGAATTTTTTCAGAGAAAACTATACACCCTAGATCAAGGAACGGAAGGAGTATTTTTTAGTTTGCTTTGCTTCCTTGGTATCTAGAAAATGAGATATAAAGACAGATTGAGTTTTTATTTTATTTTAAGTTTTCTGCCTAATTAGGTCAACCACCATAATGTTCGTACAGACAGAATTTACTTTCAGACATGTTCCTGGATTGGCATTAATGTTGGTACAGACTGAATTTATTTTTGAGCTTGATCGAAATTTTGGTAGCAATCGCTTGCAATTTTGTTACCCTGCAAAGCCTATTGGGGTGTGATCGTGCCGATATTTTCTTGGAGCTTAACCACAAGAATGGAAGATGTAATTACCATCTGTAATACATGATGCCCAAGTCATGTGATATATCCATACATGGGGTTGCTGGGATATCCTCCTCATGTGGGGTGTGAGGACATGGACAATATGAAACCTTTTGGGCAGCCCAACTGCGCCCAAGAACCCACTACGGCAGGTTATGACCCAGGGGCATTTTGGACTTTGCACATGAGAGAAGGGCATGCTAGTTGGTAAGTCTCCTATCCAGCCACCACCAAGAAAGTGAAAAAATGCTAGATTTTCCTCCATTGGAGAAGAAAGAAAACCAAGAGAGAAGGGAAAGAGAGGGAAGTTGAAGGAAGAAGCCTCAGATAAAGCAACGGGGTGTTTCCACTTTCCACCAAGGTTGTGAAGTTCAGATCCATTATCTTGTCTCCTTCAAACTGTGATTCCACCATCTTTGGTGAGATTATTTCAATCCCTAACTCTTGTGCCCCAAATCCTGTTGTTGCCATCCAAGATCTATGATATCTTGATGACTTGATGTAGCAAAGCCTCTAGTGCTCACGAGAGAATAACTTGTTGTATCCCACATTTGATAATAGTGGAAGAAGATTTGTGTGGCTTTGGCACTTGATAGAGACAAAGCATCTCCACAGGCCTGAAATATCATGCTTTTCACAAAGATCCCATCAAGCTTTTGCAAATCTGTTAACAACCTCGTCCATGTTCTCCAACACAACCGACGGGGTTCAGAGTTAGGAGGTTGCAGTAACATTCGACTACACTGCTAGCACACTGCTTGGAGGCTGTCGGCCAAAGACCGGTGATGAAACCTCACATCCCCACTGGTTACTAACTGTTTCATCTTCAGACAAAGAGAATTAAATAGGGTTTTACGTAATGATGTACAATCAGCACAAATTTGAAAAGTCGAGTTTATTGGTGCTAATACGCCACGATTTTTGGGTGACTTAACTTCAGTGTTGGAGTAACCTCCTGCCTCTGCTTTTGCCTCTTTTCATGAGCAACCATGTAGTATGTCTTTTATACTCTCATGCTAGGGTTTGTTTTATATGTAGAAGTTGCGTTAATATGACACGTAGTTGGAAAGTTCTCCTCTTTAGTTCTATTTAAATAAAAGTGATAAGATGTAAATTTTCAATGGTTAACAATGAAGCGTCGCATCAATGTTCTCATAGTTGCTACCAGTTTGCACTGCAATCTACTGATCTAGCCAATATTCAATACTGAAGTGTCCATCAGCTACTTCAGCATGAGTTAGCAGCAAAAATAGAGCATGAAACATTGGGGTTGTTCGCTGGGAATGCCCAAGGAGTACGAAATCACGTGTGCTAGTTATTTCGTCGGACCTTGAAGAAGAGTCCATCTCCATGTAAGTATGTAACCACCATGATATTGTTACTTCATACAGAAATCTGACAAATTCACAAATCCTGATGCTTCCAAGTCCTAGGATGTCAGCAAGTTGGTCTCAGTGACATTGCAAGAGTTGTTCCAACTAAATACAAAACTTACGTAGTTACATGGTGTGTGCTAATATGAGCCTAGCAACGCAACGACCGGCTTATAGTCCTTGCTAAGCCACAAGTATGTAGAATGGCTTCCATGCGAACCATGATCATGCATGATCTCACATCTCAAGTTTTATATTGGCACCCTAATACATTAATGTTTGGCACCATGTAGTGCAACAACCATATGTTAATGCTTTATGTAATTCAACCATGTTACGAGGACATAACCATTAATGTACTGTTTTGCGCACCTTCTTCACTGAAGTAGTCCCCTGACAAACATTTTAATCATATCAACTGAACTTGCGGTGAGCCTGCACACCACTGGATGGTGTAGGGTGGTGGTCTTAGTCGTAACAACACCATTTCATAAATACTCTAATCCTCAAGAGCGATGTTACCCATGCAATCACCAAGCATAGTGCGATAGTGTGTCTCCAATTCAAAATTTAGAATTTATATTAGTATTTCTTATTGTAGGGTTTTTATTTAATTAAGCCAACTACCTTGATTCAAGAAAAAAAATTAGGCCAACCACTACATACTGAATTTATTTTCACACACACATGGTCCTAGATTGGCATTACATGTTTGTGAAGCACGAAACCAAATTGATTGGGGAATTCGGGAACTGACCTGGGGATCCATGCGCGACGCCGTACGACTCGAACGTGGGCTGAGCATCGTAGATAGAGCCCCTGTACGGGAGCCCCTTCTTGGGGTTCCACCTCTCCTTGATGACGCCGCCCCATCTCCTCCCCTGCACGTGCATTTCCTCGTGCCCCGGCCCGCGGAACCAGCCCTCGTGGGCCTCGTTGTCGATGTACTCGGCCCAGGTGGCGGCGAAAGGGGATCCGTCGGGCGGCGGCGGCAGCGCGCCGACGAAGGCGGCGAAGGCGAGGTCGTGGTTGCCGCAGAGGAAGACGTGGCGCTGGGCCGGGTGGCGCGCCGGGAGCGCGAGGAGGAAGTCGAGGACGCGGCGGGTGTGCGGGCCGCGGTCGTTGTAGTCCCCGAGGAAGACGACGAGCGCGGCGGCGAAGGCGTCGGCGGGGAGCGCGGCCTGCAGGTTCGCCCACAGGCTCTCCAGCTTGGAGATGTAGCCGTGGACGTCGCCCACGCAGATCACCGTGCGGGGAGGTGCCATCTCGCCGGCGCCGGCGTCGCTTCCCGTGCTGCAGGAGGACGGGGGAAGAAGCGGAGAGCCACAGAAGAAGGAGAACTCGATGGAAATCGACCTGTTTGGCAGCAATCGCTTGCAATTTTGTTGCCTTGCGAAGCCTGTTGCTGTTGGTGTGATCTTGCCGATTTTTCTTTGGAGCTTAACCACGGGAATGGAAGATGTAATTACCATCTGTAATACCGAATGGCCAAGACATGTCCATGCTACATGACTACATGTATACATGGGGATCATCTAAACTGTTTTTATCGCCGCTAACTGACAACCATCTATTGATAGTCAAAAAATTGACAGCTAATTTCAGTTGAAGTCGCACGAGCACAAGTAAAAAAGATTCCCAATGTTAGACCAGCGTACGGACTACATGAATCTGAGTCGTTTTTTGCAACATCTCACGTCATGAAGTTTCTGTTCACCGATTAAGTCAGATAGGTATACAAATAATTTAGTGGTTTGTTTGTTAGATAGACGGGGCACCACTATGTGACACCTCAAAAAGGCGCAGATGCACCGCCATTTTGTGAAGTGTCTAAGCTTTTGCAAATATGTTTAACAACCTCTTTTGTGTTCTCCGACAAAACCGATGATGCTGTTAGGCGAGGATGTTGAAATCTCATTTAAGACCACTCATATACTATGTTGTATGGCATCGGTTGATTAAAGCCAGATGATGAAACAGGGCATTCCTTTCCATTACGATTACTACGTCTTTTTTCTTTCTTCTTCGGGTGGAGAGAATCAAATGATGTACAATCAATCATAATTCAAAAGGTTGAGGTTCTTGGTGTTGATACATCTAGGTGTTGCGGTGATTTAATTTTTATGTTGGAATAACTTCCCATCTCGACCTTTATCACTCATTATTTTGCATCTATGTCTTTTCCTAGCTGGCTGGCAATACAATTGCCCTAGAACCATCACATTTTCATGTAGTTAGTTGCCCCAAACAAAGGGTCGCCTATCTTTATGTTGATTCCCACCGAAGTTAACCACTTCTAACTTGATGGCTTCAAGTAGTTTTATCACCACATCTTGAAGAAGTGTCCATCTCCATCTGACCACTGTGGTGTCCTCACTATATATGTCAACCAACACATACAATGTTACAAATCCTGATGCATCCAAATTCTAAGATTTATGCATGCTTTAGTGGCATTGCAAGAGCTGTTTCAACTGGCTCTAAAACTTACATACACTTTACGTGCTCTATGTTCTATGCTCGTGACCTCAACTATGTGGGATGCCTTCCTTGAGAATCTTGATCATTCTTTTATCTCCCTTCTTATATTTATATAAGAAACCGCTACATTGATGTTTTACACCATGTAGACATGTAGTAAAACAATCATATGATGGATGCTTTCACGCAGTAAAATACTTTCACAAGGAGCACATGGGCATGCATGTAATGTTCTCACCATCCCTCGTAGATGAAGTATCAAACATATTTATCATATTGATTGAACTTCAGAGTGTAGTTTCTTTAGATGAACACATTTTGCTCAGAAAATCTTAGTATTCGTGTCTCAAGTCGCATCCTCGCTAACTATCAGAAATGAGACGGCGCATAAATATGGATGAAACAACATTTAGTAAAACATGTACCTAATTCTTTTAATTCAAAGGTGAAACGAGTAACAACCGTATTCGCCAATAAATAGTGATGCTCAGTTCCATCATTGGTCTCCCGTGGGCCATTGTTGTGTAGTGTGCTAAGTTTGCACTTGCTTGTGATTACCACTCCCATTGACTATGTTGGAGATGAAGCGGAAGCTAGTTAGACAATTATGCAAACACTTAAGGTTTTCTTTTAGCAAAAGCGCATGACGTGTTTGGGTCTATAGAGGTGGTCCTTTTACCTCACGTGCTCCGTGCGTGCGCTCGGTTCATATCAACATATCACAGTGATCGGCAACAAGTTTGCTCATATGTATTCAAATTCATACTTATCTAACATGAAAAAGGCCAAATCAATAGTATTTGCAATATTTGAGAGTTTATGGGCAAAATTAAACCTAGTCGCAACCTGGGGAAAAAGCCGGCTGCAAGTTCTAGTGGAAGCAATGAGCCCACCTTCTAGCAACCCCAGGATCCTCGTTCTTCTTCTTCCCCCTCCTTCTCCTCCTCCTCCTCCTCCTTCTTGTAACAACATGACCTCCTTCCTCCTCTTCTTTTTTGTCTCGATTTTCCACTACCAGCGGAGTATAGATGCGAACGCGTCGGAGGCAAGCAATTACCTTAGAATTATGGTTGAGGGATCAATTGGCCAGTGAGTTAGGGTTGGTAGGTGTTTTTCCGAGCACTAGAGAAGATAGGGGTGCAATAGGAGGATTAGAGGAAAGGCGGTTGTTTAGGCAGGATGATGCGACGAGACAACACGGGAGGGCCGGTGGCCTCAAGTGAGGTGGTCAGCGGTTCAATCCGGGAATGAAGGTGGTGTGGCGACTACACGTCTCTCCTCTCCGGTTGTGTGCCGAGGAAACGGAGGTGGTACTCCTGGGTGGGTGATACGTTTTTTCGGGAATGCGCACACATCCACCAGATGTGTTCATTATTATTTAGGTACTCCCTTCAATTCGTACTAATTTACTCAACTTGAGTCAATTAATTTGAATTCGAGGAGTATATTAGTTTTAGGAGATTTTTCTACCCATGAAGGCGAGATAACTCACCCTCGAAAGAAAACAAAGCAATAAAAGTTTGTCCGTCCGATCCATGAACTAACACGATCCTCACTGTCCAACCCGGTCCAGAACGTTCCCCAGAGCCGTCGCCCCGCTCCGTTCGGCGTTGTCCCCTTCTTCCCCACGCACGACCATCCTAAACCTCCGCCGCCGCCTCCTCCGTCGTGGTCGGTTCCCCCGGTCACCCCATTCGGCTCCGCCGCCGCTGCCGCTTGTAGCGGCGGGCGGCCGCTCGAGAGCGAGGTCATGCTGGACAAAGACAGGATATCCTACTTCTACGATGGTCCCCCCCCCCCCCCCCACCCCACCCCTCTTCTCTACTGAAGACTGCGCTCTCCGTAACCACTGTATATACCTAGCTCTCCCCTTAGTCGCGGGTCTCTACTCTTACTCCTCCTGGGCGCCTCACCTGGCAATTTCGATGATAAGGGGAAATAATTTATATGGGTCTAGTGGTATCTTGTTCTTGTTTCGCTGATTTGTTAATGGCAAGATGCGATCATGAGTCTGTGCGGTGATTTTACGGCGGAGGGAAATTTTAGGATATGCTCAAGTAGAACCCGTGCTACCCTGTTCATTGGTCTACTATTTCCTTCAGTACTTCAACCCTAGCCTTATGTGCGTTATGAAGTTGCTTTAGTGTGTACTTCCTTCTTGGTTAGATAAGGAAGTTAAATGCTAACAATTTCTGCAGTTATCTGTTTAACAATGTAGGCTCGGGGTAGATTATGTTCTCTTGCGTGTGTTCAGATATATCTGATCCAGGTTCTACGACTCCTTCATTTATTTATCTAAGGCACTTAATTACGCTTTTTGTAGAGAAATCCATGCACCTTGTTCAGTATTTTTTTAAGGTTTTCACTCTGCTATTTGTTATGATTGTTTACTTGGTTACTTTTGTGTGGCTGAGCATCTCAGGGGATGTTGGCAATGTGTATTTCGGGCCAAATCACCCGATGAAACCGCATCGTCTTTGTATGACACATCATCTTGTGCTTTCATATGATCTTCACAAGAAGATGGAGATATATGTGGGTATTGTATTCCATTTATTCCCTTTCTTTGTACTTGCAAAGTGCCTTAAATGTGCCTTTTACCTTATTTTTCTCACGATTGATTTTGCAGAGACCCCACAAAGCATATCCAACAGAGCTCGCCCAGTTCCATTCTGCTGATTATGTGGAATTCTTGCACCGGATAACTCCTGATACTCAGCACTTGTATGCAAGTGAATTAACTAGATGTATGAATGATGACAGTTTTCTCTTCTACAAACTACTCTCCTAGGCTTTGCTGCTTTCACAATAAAATACATGCTACATTTATTGTTGCTTATGTTTATCTGCTAGCCACATGTTACTATAAAAATTGTGTCAAACTTGGTAAGAACATGTAGGCTACGTGCCCAAGAACTCGTGGCACACCACTTCTGTTTATATGAATCAAACACCTGCAGCAGTTGGTCAAACTTGTGTAACTTCTTAGTGGCAGTAAACCGAAACCTCCTCCTTACCTGGATCTAAAGGTAGTGCTATATTTTAGGTTTTCAGATGTATACTTAAAATAGAAGCAGAAAAATAAGATGGTTTGATCTAGCAAAAAAATTGTTGTAGGAAAATGGAAGCTTAGTTGTTACCACTTAAATGAAAAAATTGTCTGTTACATTTTTCACAACATGCTAGTTTTACCAAATGGTATTGCTATCGAACAAATCTCCATGTATTGGGAGTTCTCTTATTCTTCATAATTTGTACCCAGTTGACTTTTGTAATCATTGTTGCCAGTCAATCTTGGAGAGGACTGCCCGGTCTTTGATGATTTATTTGAGTTCTGCCAAATCTATGCTGGAGGAACTCTAGGTAATATGATAATTGGCAATGCTCTTCTGTCTATTTTGTGATCTCACTAATCTGTTCTTTATTGTTCAGATGCGGCTCGAAGATTGAATCATAAATTATGTGATATTGCCATTAATTGGGCTGGTGGGCTGCATCATGCAAAGAAGTGTGAGGCGTCAGGCTTCTGCTACATTAATGATCTGGTTTTGGGGATTCTGGAGCTTCTCAAGTATCATGCTAGGGTTCTCTATATTGACATTGATGTTCATCATGGAGATGGAGTTGAAGAAGCCTTCTATTTCACTGACAGGTTCATGCTTTCGTGAATAAAAAGATTGCATGTGTATTTTGTTGATAGTTAGTTATTCTTTTATTGTCACCATATTTTCCAGCCTAGTGGCTATCTCTGACTCTCTGTCTTCTGATGTGGGTAGTGTGGCGGTGCTGTATAATTGTGACGCAGTGTGTTCAAGAGCCTTGAGATTTCTTATCTGATTTTGTATATCTCTTTACAGGGTAATGACTGTAAGTTTCCACAAGTATGGTGATCTGTTCTTTCCTGGCACTGGTGATATTAAGGTAATGTTCCACTGACCTGCTTTATGAATATAATTCTTATGTAGTTGACTTTATTTAGTCCGCAGGTTACTTCATTGTTATTTTTTTGGTTGGTGATGCAGACAGGGATTAGACCCTTAATCGTATTTAGTTTGTGCTCACTATTAGGCATGAATTGCATGGTGTTTGTTGTCTACTATTTAATGTACATTGGTTAAAGGTTGCATATGAACTCTCAATTGTATGAAACATAAGAGACATTTACCAAACCGAGTTACAACAGGTGTTTGCATAATGTTACTCAAAGTTGATGGTACTGCAGGTAATCATAGTTGCAGGAACCGTTGCAACATACTTCAGCCCCTTGTTTTCTTCACTGTTTCCTGTCCTTCTAGAAGTTGTAAAATGTAAAACATGTGACATGTTATCACTGAACTCCCATTCCTTAACTGGATAATCTTGGCACGGTATTCTGTCGAAATACCCAGCATCATGTTTGGGGATAGTGGAGGTTTATGATCTATATTTGATAAATGGTCATGCTGTAAAAGGATTTTCTTCATTCTGATGCATGCAACTAATTGAAATTGTGTATCATCTGAGCTGAGAAGACTACATGTCACTCCTGCGGTCATGCTTGAAGGCTTGAAGCACCACCGGAAGCTTCATTTATTGTTTTTACCACTGATCAGGATGTTTTCTTTTGCCTGCGATGTAATTTTTGCTCATGTTTTATGCGTGCTCCTGAATAAATTAAGGGTGCTTTATGCAATTATATTTGATTGAGCCGTGAATTTTCCAATCAAAATTCTCTCAGTAGCTGGAGTTTGTAACTAGCAAAATAGAGGAAAGGGATGGTTCGAAATATGCGACTTTCTGTTTATAAACATGTTGAAAAAAGTTGGCACTTACAGGTTGCATCTTGCTTTTTTGCCTTTAAATAGTTGAATATCATGCGCTGTTAAGTATTGATGATGATATAGTTAAGTTTTTTTATATCTTCATTTTAGATGGATGTGCTCTTCATATTGTTTTACATAACTGTCATTTGAAGGATATAGGAGACAGGGAAGGAAAATATTACGCCATCAACATCCCACTTAAAGATGGCATAGATGACAACAGCTTTACTCGGCTCTTCAAAACGGTAAGTCGATGTGCATTATTTTTATGGTTGTTTTCATGTTCTTGTTGTCAAGTCTTATCGAGGTATGTAATATTGCTTATCATGTAGATTATTGCCAAGGTTGTTGAGACTTATCTGCCAGGTGCTATTGTTCTTCAATGTGGGGCTGATTCATTGGCACGAGACCGTCTAGGGTGTTTCAATCTTTCAATTGAAGGTACTATATTCTTAAGGATATGAAGTGCTACTCATAAATTTGGCAAAAGTGTCATCCAGACGTATAATTAACTAACCCATGTTTAATCTTTGTCTCCACTTAATTGTAGAATTGCTGCATTTTGGGAATTTCTTGCATTGATGGTGTTTGGTGTCTTTTGTACTTTAGTTTCATTGAGTTAAACTTGCTTGAGTAATAGGGAGTATATTATACTCACTAACTTGATCTGTTCTCATAAACAGGCCATGCTGAATGTGTGAAGTTTGTCAAGAAATTTAAAATCCCCCTGCTGGTAAGGGAGAAAACTATTTCCATATGTTTTCATTTGCTTTTTTCTAGGATATCCATGTATTTTCAAACATGCAGGTGACGGGAGGTGGTGGATACACCAAAGAGAATGTAGCACGCTGTTGGGCTGTTGAAACTGGAGTCCTTCTAGACACAGAGCTCCCAAATGGTATCCATTTATTTGTTCTGTCCTCTTAAGCCTTCTTTCTTGAGTGATAGCAGCTAGTAGCCCTTTGATGCTAGCAACATTTTTCCTTACTTTTTTTGTACTTTAAGTCGAGAAGTGAAAACAAATCTAATAGTCCCACCAGTAGCGCTTACCTTTTTTTGTATGTGTTTCTTCCTTAATGGTTATCCATGGTCCAGAGTCTTACATGGCATTTTCCTTGCAGACATCCCCGACAATGAATATATTAAATACTTTGGTCCAGACTATACATTGAAAGTACCAAATCTCAGCATGGTATGAACCTTTTCTGGCCGAGCCTTTTCTTTTATTCCTTTGCCTCTCTGGTGTTATAGAAATATTTAATCGCAGTTTGGTGCATCATACTTCTTAAATGTTGAGCATGATCAACTAGAACATCCATTTCTTTCTGTAGGAATGTGTAAATGCTAACTGTGCCTTCGTATTGATCAATGGACCAGGACAACTTGAATAGTAAGAGCTATCTGAGTTCAATCAAAGTGCAAGTGATGGAGAGTTTGCGGGCCATACAGCATGCACCTGGAGTTCAGATGCAAGAGGTTAGTTTGTATTCACATTCGCACACGGTTGAAACATCCCAATTGGATCTGAATAACAATCAGAGAACTAGAATATGACTTTGCATGTTCTGTTGCCTATTTTGTTTGCTTCCATCAGTATGTGTAGCTTCTTTTTTTCTTTCTGAATAGAGACTGTATACATGATGAGTCATCTTGCAGGTTCCACCTGATTTCTATGTCCCCGACTTTGATGAAGATGAGCTGGATCCTGATGAACGTGTTGACCGTAAGTGGAATACCTCTGGTATGTCTCACAGTGCTTATATGTACATGCATCACACTTCTCACAGAACTGTGATTTATGTTTTGTAGAGCATACCCAAGACAAGCAGATTCACCGCGACGACGAGTACTACGAAGGTGACAACGACAATGATCATGACGATGGTGCACATTGAAACCGCCCTCTTTGCCTACTGCTGATGTTGTTCAGTTCAAGAATCTGGGGGTGGAAATAGTTTGTCGATTGGCATTTTAGAATCTAACGCTAGGGCCCGAAAGCATGCCCGGAGAATATAGTTTGACCGGACAGTGCATTTAATATGTTGTAAAATTTTAATTCAAATCTGGTACGCATTTGGCAGGTACTGTCATTTTTAGCCTTGTACACTGTTCTAGTGTCTTTTCAGTTTAACCTCTTGAGTGACTCCTAAGATGTTTAAGACTTTGAATCTGATGCTATGTTTTGTTTCATCTAATACAAAATAAAAAAAAACGTACGTTCATAAAGGCAAAACTAAGAGCATCTCTAACAGGCCTCCTACGTCGGACCTGTATTATTCCGATATGATACGGGCTGTGGGCGAAAACGGCCATTTAGCAGGGCCAGTATATGGTCCGACCCGTAACATGATTTTACAGGGCCCTCTAGACAACCCACCTCAACCTGTACAAGTACAGGGTGCTAGTGGAGGTCCAAACCTTAGCTCCGCCGCGCGCCGTCCACTCCTCCGACGAGCAATTAGACGCTTGCGCCGCAACCCTAGCCCTCCCTAGGCCACCATGAGCAGCTCAAGCTCCCGAACCGGACGGAGGGGGGGGGGGGGGTCGGGAGGAGACCGTCGTAGCCGGGCGGAGGCGACATGGCGGGCGAAATTCGTCTGCTCCGTTGGAGCGAAGCACAGGGCGGCGCGGAAGTAGTCGAACTGGGAGCGCTAGCGCCGATGTCCTTGCGCGCGTTCGCGTCCGACGGCGAGTACTACGAGGCGATGCCGGAGATGCTGGCAGACTTCTACAGTGAGTTTGCTTGGGAGGAGGAGGAGGAGCGTTGCCACGCCCTGCTCGCGGGTGAGGGAAGCTCGGGAGGAGGAGGAGCCCGCCGCAACCTCTTCTTCGCGGGCGAGGGCAGCTCGAGAGGAGGAGGAGCCCGCCGCGACCTCTTCTTCGCACCCAACGACGAGGAGGAGGCCGCCGTCCTCGCGCGGGCCGTGGCGGAGTCAAGGCCAAGCTCGCGGCCATGGCCGAGGCAGAGAGGGAGGAGCAGGCGCGCGCCATCGTCGAGGTGCAGGCCTTCATCGCGCGGGAGGCGGAGCAGGCGCGCGCCATGACCAACTGGGTCATCCTCGACTAGGCGCGAGTGGCGACTGCAGCGATGGCAGCGGGATCCGGTGAACCGGCGGCAGCGGTAGATCTAGGTAACCCTATATTAGTTAGTTTTAGTTTAAAAATCGTGATCCAATGTATGATCATGCAATGTTCTGTATGATGTATGATCTCTAGTGCAAGAAATTCTCCCGCGTCTTCAGATTTAAAAAAAATACAGACCTGTTTACAGGTTATGATAATTAAGAAATTCTTCCGCGTCTTCAGATTTTAAAAATACAGATCTGTTTACAGGTTATGATAATTAAGAAATTTTCCTGCGTCTTCAGATTTTAAAAATACAGATCTGTTTACAGGTTATGATAATTACGAAGTGAAAATTGCAGCAAAAATGGTCTAAGGAAAACAATCAGGGAGACGGAGAGAAGCACGGGCACGCATCCCTCCCCGTAGCCGTGGCCATCCTCCGATCGCCAGTGCCTCCATGACAGCTCCAACAACAAACCAAAAACAGAGGAGGCAGCTTCCTCCACTCAACTGCCCTTTCTCGCCGTTTCACGTGCCCCGCGCGGGCCGCTCCCGCACGAAAGCTGCACCTGCACGGCCAATCCAATCCACGCAGCACCGTTCGCCTTTCGCGACTCGCGCATGGCGATCGCGGCAGCGGCCGCGCTGCTGCCGCTGCACCTCGGATGCTCCGACGCGGCTCCCCGGCGGCCAGCTAATTCCCTCCGAGCCCATCCGAGGAAGGCCGCGCGCAGGGGGAGGCGGCGGAGCCCTCCGTGCGCCGCCAGCTCGCTGCATCCCAGCGGCAACCCGAGAGCGCACCACCATGATCCCGCCCCCAAAGCCCCCGGCGGCGGCGACGTTGGCGGAGGGAGGGGCTTGAACGGCGGCGCCACCGCCAAGCCCGATCACGCGCCGCCGAGCCAGAGGAGGCGCGCGCCGCGCGACGTGGAGGAGGAGGCTTGGGCGCTCCTTCGGGAGTCGGTGGTGAGCTACTGCGGCAGCCCCGTGGGCACCATCGCCGCGTGCGACCCCAGCGACGCCAGCCCGCTCAACTACGACCAGGTGTTCATCCGGGACTTCGTGCCCTCCGGCATCGCCTTCCTCCTCAAAGGGGAGCACGAAATCGTCCGCAACTTCATTCTCCACACGCTCCAGCTCCAGGTGATGATCCCCGCTTTCACAGTTTCACTAGTTCATGTCTATCTTCTGTTGTTGTCAACAGGCCCTGGTTGTCAATACAGAGCGCGCGACTTGTGTTGTGTTAACTGAATAACAGATGTTGATGCTCTTAAATCCCGATGAGATTCTGCGCAACCTATATGCAATTAGTTGAAGTTGATAAATATGGGTTTTCATTCACTGGAGTCAGCATCCTCCTCCTACTAGCATATAATATCTTTTCGGGATGTGCCTTTTTGCTAAAAGTATCATTAGAACTGCTCATGGTGTACC
Source organism: Lolium rigidum (assembly GCF_022539505.1). Classification (NCBI taxonomy): domain Eukaryota; kingdom Viridiplantae; phylum Streptophyta; class Magnoliopsida; order Poales; family Poaceae; genus Lolium; species Lolium rigidum. The sequence goes on from NC_061514.1 coordinate 148,727,663, forward strand.
AAGCTCAGACTCTAATTTGTAAAAACTTTTTTGTTTAACATAGAGCTGGGAGAAAACGATTGACTGCCATAGTCCAGGCCAAGGGCTAATGCCAGCTAGTTTCAAGGTGCGTGTTATTCCACTTGATGGTGGCGATGATGGTGCGACTGAGGAAGTCTTGGATCCTGACTTTGGGGAGGCTGCTATAGGCCGTGTGGCACCAGTTGATTCAGGTAGAGTTTTTGCAACCTTTCCACTCAAATACTGTTGGATCTGATGGTTCTGTCAATTAGAATATAGCATTAAAAAGTGCACCGTCATGGTGGTTATCAGGTTTGTGGTGGATCATACTACTGAGGGCGTATGGAAAATGTTCAGGGGACCTCTCATTCCATGAGAGAGTCGATGTCCAGACTGGAATAAAACTGATCTTGAAGCTCTGCTTAGCTGATGGGTTTGATATGTTCCCCACGTTGCTAGTCACTGATGGCTCCTGCATGATGGATCGTCGAATGGGTATCCATGGACACCCGCTGGAAATTCAGGTACCGCGAACATGTGAAAGTAACGGCGCAGTTAAGTTAAGAAAGTAACAGCATAGTGAAACGTCAGAAACACACGGAAAAGAAACAGCACATGACATATAGCCGTATCAACACAAAGTCTCAAACATATATGATGGGGGCGCAGAACTAATACAAAATACACTATTGAAGCCTGATCTTTTTTCTTACATACTGAATAAGTGAGCTTTTGGCATGTCTTAAATTCGTTTTGGGTGTTGCTAATTTCACCGCATGGAGCACAACCCTGTTCTGGAGCTACAGAAGTTGGCCAGCTAAAGAGACAATATTTTCTGGCATAGATCTATGCTCCAGAGTTGGATCAAACGTAGTTTTCTTGTGGATCTGTGCCATATTAAGCAAAGAAGAACAATACTTAGACCAAGTAGGAACGACCCAGCCTTGGGCCTGCATATGGATGTAACTTTGTGAATCTTTTGGGGCTGGCACAACACCCATGCTACAGTATCAAGGCGTGCACGATTTAATGTGAGGTTTATCATAAATTTAAGTTAGAAGAAACATTCGACGTTTACTGGTTTTAGGAGAAGTTATCGATCTTTTGTTGGGTAAGAATGCAAGACGGTTGGAAAACATTCAAGTGTCATCCAAAATGGTTGTCGACTAATGACACGATTTTTTATGAACATTTTGCTGTTAAATTATTCATGTGACATGGCAGAAACCTATCCTCTGATAGAATTCACAAACTCACTTGAAGTCTAAATGCAATAATACATGTACAAAGAATTGACTAACCTATGGCCAGCAAAATATTTCGGCCTTTTAAAGTACTTGTCCTTACAAAACATGGTAGTTCAGGACATTCTAAGATTAGGGCTGGTATTGTCAATGATCTTTCCCCACTATCCTGGTGGATGAGTGAGGATAATTTTATGATATTTATGCATGATTTTCATATATCATTTCCATTTCTGGTGTAGGCTCTGTTCTATTCAGCCCTCTTGTCTGCACGTGAGATGCTTACCCCAGAAGATGGATCGGCTGACTTGATCCGTGCCCTAAATAGCAGGCTTATGGCACTCTCTTTCCATATTAGGGAGTATTATTGGCTTGAAAAGAGAAAGCTAAATGAAATCTATAGATACAAAACAGAAGAATATTCTTATGATGCCGTCAACAAGTTTAACATATATCCCGATCAGATTCCTCCCTGGCTAGTTGAATGGATCCCTCCGAAAGGGGTTATTTCATCGGAAACCTGCAACCAGCTCACATGGATTTCCGATTCTTTTCTCTAGGGAACTTGTGGTCTATAGTAAGCAGTTTGGCAACAGCTGATCAATCTCATGCTATTCTGGATCTAGTGGAAGCAAAATGGTCTGATCTAGTGGCAGAGATGCCAATGAAGATATGTTATCCTGCTCTTGAGGATCAAGAGTGGAAATTTATTACTGGGAGCGACCCTAAAAATACGTGAGTCCTAGAATATCATCTACTGCGAATCTTGCAGGTCGTTTTGCATTTCTTCTTAACATTTGTTTTGCTTTGCTGCAGACCTTGGTCATACCATAATGGAGGTTCCTGGCCAACATTGTTGTGGCAGGTTTGCAAGAAACTTTGGTTTCTGTTTACTTGCTAATTGATATGTACTGGCCTAGTTAAGCACCTCTGGACCTTGTCGAGTGCTCAGTTGGTGCTATTGCTTGTAGATGTCAATGAGTTTCTTGTTTCATTTTTGCAGCTCACGGTGGCATGCATCAAGATGAACCGGCCCGAGATCGCGGCAAGAGCTGTGGAGGTGGCTGAAAGCCGTATTTCCACGGATAAATGGCCCGAATACTACGATACCAAGCGTGGGCGGTTCATTGGCAAGCAGGCCAGGTTATTCCAAACTTGGTCCATTGCCGGCTTCCTTGTGGCCAAACTGCTGCTAGAAAATCCTGAAAAATCTAGAATACTCTGGAACAACGAAGATGAGGAAATTCTTAATGCTTTGAGTCTGATGACTGGTCCATCCAGTCCGAAGAGGAAGCGTGGCAGGAAGACCTATATTGTGTAAGTCCAAGAGCAGTTCTAACCTCTAGGATTTCATGGATGTTCCATTTAGTTATGTAAGAATCGTCCACATACCACTAGATTTGTACATATTAAAGTGGATGTTGTAGAGGAAATGCCCATTTTGAGATGCTATCATGCTGTTCTAGTGATCTACTGTTAGCAAGGCTCAGGGGAACGGATTTTTGGCTCCGGAGCTACTCCGAGCTTCTTAATTCCAGAAAGTTCATTTAAAGTTTTTAAAATGCCCCTCCTGTTGTGGGAGTAATCTATGAACTTATGAATGCTAGTTTGCTGTTTTGCTAAAAAAAAAAATTTGGTCTTAAGCCTGTGCAGAAAAAAACTAGGGCGAGTTCTTGTTGAAACAAGATGCACATCTCTGAATTTTTAGATATTTTAAAGATGCATAAATAGGTAAATAGTAAAACTGTAACTGTCAAAACACCCACCCTTGAATGTACATTCCCTTAGTGGGATTAACCGGATGAAGCAACTGAGGAAGGGATTATATGAAATTTAACCGAAAGGGATCGGGTGAGAGATCTGGATCTACCAAATCCCTCCCTGGATTAGATCCCGAACGGGTCCTTAGTGGGTTGATTGTGGAAGCACAGGCGCTAGGTGATGGACTTCGATTGGCGCTAGATCGAAATTACCAACGAGTTGAAATTGAAACACACGCACAACAAGTATTCAGATTAATGGATGAACCTGGTGGTGGTAGGTCAGAAATTGCGAGCATATGCCCGGAGTTAATGGAGCTTAGTGGGTTTTTTACTAATCTTAAATTCATGTATATTGGAAGGGTTGCTAATAAAGCAGCCCATAGGTGTGCCAAAAAGGCTAGTTTAAGTAGAAGAAGGTGCTTGTAGATTAATTTCACGCCACTACTTTTAGTTGACATTCTTGCAAAGGATTGTAATCCCACTATTTAAGTACTGAAGCTCCTAATTCGCTAAAAAAGGCACATTCCCTTATTTACACATGTTGCAACTCTGAATTTATATTTTTATGCTGCTTGCAAAAACATGGTTTTCCACACCAAAATAAAATCACTTTCACGAGCATTGTCCTATTTATGCCGACTTTTAGGATCTGGGGCGTGCCGGATGTTTGACCGCTCCCAGCCGCATGTCTCAAAGACCTTTTCCGTCTGGCGCGGTCCAACATAGTGTTCGGCACCTTAAGCCCATCCCCGCTACATAGAGGACGTTGTGGGGGCGCCGGACAGAACTAAGAACTAAAACCCGCGTCGCGAGTGGCGGGCTAGACTCGTCAGCCACACAGGGTTGCCACGCACCCGTCGCCTACCTCTGGCCAACACAAATTGATTGTCGTGCAGTGATGTTATAGTTCTTGCAAATCTTGAGAGGGATTTAAACTAGTTAAAAAAAAAGAAACACAATTTATGGTAAAACTCAGGAATTTATAGAATTTAGAGCTAAATATGCTCGCCAAATGAATTCGGTAATCAATAACTACTAACCTTATGAATTGGTCTTGGCCTTTAATTCAAAAATCGGATTATCCGGTTAAAACTTTCAGATTATACTAATTAATTTTTGGATGATCTATATTCGTATGCTATTTGCATACCATATTCTATACCGTATGAGCACAACTTTGGAATCAGATATTATCCACCTGATTTTTTAAAATCAGATATGGACACCATAAAATGGACCCGGGCCCGTTTCGACGTAGAAATTATCTAATCCGTTTACACCCCTAAAGACCTAGAGACCTGCTAAGGGCAAATCCAACCCCAGCAGGATGCCGCATAAGGGATCTCCGTTTGGGTCCGGATACGGCGACCCGCAAACACGAAATAGGTTTCGGTTCGTTTGCGGCTAGAGGCAGCCCTAACAGGCTCAAAAACGTTAAAAAAAGGTGTGAAAATAAAACTTAACTTAATTCACATATTTTTGGAGCGAAAGCCCCAAGTTTTACACTTTAAAAAAAAGGAGTGGATAATCCTGTTGTGGGATGCCAGGCCGAGCTCAATGAAGACATGTAGAGACGGCCACACATTGGCCACTGGAGAAGGCGGCGGCAGTTACTCCAGTGTTGGCGGTGGCATCGACCTAGCCGCGTTCTCTTGGGCATGGGCGGGCACACATAGTATCATGGGTATTTTTTGGCATTAAAACTGAACCTGGCAGTACAGTCATCAATTCTAGTTTGTTTTGTGTAAAGTATTATGCATGTCAAGCCGTGAGCTCCCGTGTATGTTGTTGGCTAGAGAAGGCACGGCAGCAACTGCTCCTGGGATCTAATACTTGTACATAAATTCACTAACTAGGTTATATTTATTTTTTATTCTGAATACCCATTATCAAATTTCTCGGCCCGCCACTGCTCTTGGGAGGACCAATGACCTCGTTAACGGGAGGCCATTTGGCGCGCTCCTCCGCCAAGGAGATGACCTCCGCACACTATGGCCTCCTCCTTCGTCACCCTCATGACCTCCTCCTCCATTGGCTCGTAGTCGAGGTCGACGTCATCTTCAGGCGGGTCCTTGGCCGCCGCCTTCTAGCAGACGGCCCCCGAAAACACCGGCATCCATCGGAGGGGCTTGACGTACTCGGTTTCTCCCCTCTCCCTCGGTATTGGGACCGCTGGCGTGGCCTGCGCGTGTCGTGGGGAA
>NC_061514.1:148732970-148786514 GCF_022539505.1 Lolium rigidum
ATGTGCTATACGTAATTCTGTGTTGCGTTGTTGGGATCCGATGAATAGAGAATACTTGTTATGTTGATTATCAAAGTTATGCTTATGTGTGTTGTTTATGATCTTGCATGCTCTCCGTTATTAGTAGATGGTGTGGCCAAGTAGATGCTTTTAACTCCAAGAGGGAGTACTTATGCTCGATAGTGGGTTCATGCTGCATTGACACCAGGACGGTGACAGAAGTTCTAAGGTTGTGTTGTCTTGTTGCCACTAGGGATAAAACATTGATGCTATGTCTAAGGATGGTTATTGATTACGACTATACCATACTTAATGCAATTGTACTGTTGCTTTGCAACTTAATGTCTGGAAGGGGTTCGGATGATAACGGGAGTGGACTTTTTTAGGCATAGATGCATCTTTGGATGGCGGTCTATGTAGCTGTCTCGTAAATGCCCAATTAAATCTCGCTATACTCATCATGATCATGTATGTGCATGGTCATGCCCTCTCTATTTGTCAATTGCCCAAGCTTGTAATTTGTTCACCCAACATGCTGTTCGTCTTATAGAACACCTCTAGTAGACTGTGGACCCCGGTCCAATTCTCTTTGCCTGAAATACAATCTCTTTGTACTTGTTTTTCTTTATTTTCTCTTGCAAACAATCATCTTCCACCACAATACGGTTAATCCTTTGTTACGGCAAGCCGGTGGGGTTGACAACCTCTTTGTTTGTAGTGCGGCGCAACGCCAGGGATTCCGGCGCCAACGTGGAACCTGCACAACACAATCAAAGTACTTTGCCCCAACGTAACAGTGAGGTTATCAATCTCACCGACTTGCTGTAAACAAAGGATTAGATGTATAGTGTGGAAGATGATGTTTGTTTGCGAAGAATAGTAAAGAACAAGTATCGCAGTAGATTGTATTTCAGATGTAAAGAATGGACCGGGGTCCACAGTTCACTAGTGGTGTCTCTCCCATAAGATAAATAGCATGTTGGGTGAATAAATTACAGTTGGGCAATTGACAAATAAAGAAGGCATAACAATGCACATACATATATCACGATGAGTACTATGAGATTTAATCAGGGCATTACGACAAAGTACATAGACCGCTATCCGACATGCATCTATGCCTAAAAGTCCACCTTCGAGGTTATCATCCGAACCCCTTCCGGTATTAAGTTGCAAACAACGGACAATTGCATTAAGTATGGTGCGTAATGTAATCAACACAAATATCCTTAGAAAAAGCATTGATGTTTTATCCCTAGTGGCAACAAGCACATCCACAACCATAGAACTTTCACGTCCATCGTCCCGGATTCAATGGAGGCATGAACCCACTATCGAGCATAAATACTCCCTCTTGGAGTTACAAGTATCAACTTGGCCAGAGCCTCTACTAGCAACGGAGAGCATGCAAGAACATAAACAACACATATATGATAGATTGATAATCAACTTGACATAGTATTCCATATACATCGGATCCCAACAAACACAACATGTAGCATTACAAATAGATGATCTTGATCATGATAGGCAGCTCACAAGATCTAACATGATAGCACAATGAGGAGAAGAAAACCATCTAGCTACTGCTATGGACCCATAGTCCAGGGGTGAACTACTCACACATCGATCCGGAGGCGATCATGGTGATGAAGAGTCCTCCGGGAGAAGATTCCCCTCTCCGGCAGGGTGCCGGAGACGATCTCCTGAATCCCCTGAGATGGGATTGGCGGCGGCGACGTCTCTGGAAGGTTTTCCGTATCGTGGCTCTCGGTACTAGGGTTTTCGTGACGAAGGATTTAAGTAGGCGGAAGGGAGGAGTCGGAGGAGGCACGGGGGCCCCACACCACAGGGCGGCGCGGGGCCCACCCTGGCCGCGCCGCCTTATGGTGTCGGCGCCCCGTGGCCCCACTTCGTTTCTCCCTCGGTCTTCTGGAAGCTTCGTGGAAAAATAAGACCCTGGGCGTTGATTTCGTCCAATTCCGAGAATATTTTCTTTGTAGGATTTACGAAACCAAAAACAGCGAGAAAACATCAAGCGGCTCTTCGGCATCTCGTCAATAGGTTAGTGCCGGAAAATGCATAATAATGACATAAAGTGTGTATAAAACATGTGAGTATCATCATAAAAGTAGCACGGAACATAAGAAATTATGGATACGTTTGAGACGTATCAAGCATCCCCAAGCTTAGTTCCTACTCGCCCTCGAGTAGGTGAACGATAACAAAGATAATTTCTGAAGTGTGGGGCCCCCGTGCCTCCTCCGACTCCGCGCTTCTGCCTACTTAAAGCCTTCGTCGCGAAAACCCCAGTACCGAGAGCCACGATACGGAAAACCTTCCAGAGACGCCGCCGCCGCCAATCCCATCTCGGGGGATTCATGAGATCGTCTCCGGCACCCTGCTGGAGAGGGGAATCATCTCCCGGAGGACTCTTCATCACCATGACCGCCTCCGGATCGATGTGTGAGTAGTTCACCCCTGGACTATGGGTCCATAGCAGTAGCTAGATGGTTGTCTTCTCCTCATCGTGCTATCATGTTAGATCTTGTGAGCTGTCTATCATGATCAAGATCATCTATTTGTAATGCTACATGTTGTGCTTGTTGGGATCCAATGAATATGGAATACTATGTCAAGTTGATTATCAATCTATCATATATGTTGTTTATGTTCTTGCATGCTCTCCGTTGCTAGTAGAGGCTCTGGCCAAGTTGATACTTGTGACTCCAAGAGGGAGTATTTATGCTCGATAGTGGGTTCATGCCTCCATTGAATGCGGGACGAGTGACGAAAGTTCTAAGGTTGTGGATGTGTCTGTTGCCACTAGGGATAAAACATCAATGCTTTGTCTAAGGATATTTGTGTTGATTACATTACGCACCATACTTAATGCAATTGTCTGTTGTTTGCAACTTAATACTGGAAGGGGTTCGGATGATAACTCTGAAGGTGGACTTTTTAGGCATAAATGCATGCTTTGGATAGCGGTCTATGTACTTTGTCGTAATGCCACGATTAAATCTCATAGTACTCATCGTGATATATGTATGTGCATTGTTATGCCTTCTTTATTTGTCAATTGCCCAACTGTAATTTGTTCACCCAACATGCTATTTATCTTATGGGAGAGACACCACTAGTGAACTGTGGACCCCGGTCCATTCTTTACATCCGAAATACAATCTACTGCAATACTTCTTTACTCGTTCTTCGCAAACAAACATCATCTTCCACACTATACATCTAATCCTTTGTTTACGACAAGCCGGTGAGATTGACAACCTCATCGTTACGTTGGGGCAAAGTACTTTGATTGTGTTGTGCAGGTTCCACGTTGGCGCCGGAATCCCTGGTGTTGCGCCGCACAATACTCCGCCACCAACAACCTTCACGTGTTCCTTGACTCCTACTGGTTCGATAACCTTGGTTTCTTACTGAGGGAAATTTGTCGCTGTACACATCACACCTTCCTCTTGGGGTTCCCAACGGACGTGTGTCTTACACGCCATCAAGTATTCAACAGACTCAGGTGAATTAACAGGTGTAGCAGCATTTTCATTAGGAATTTCAGTACTTTCAATTTGTCTAGACCTAGCAATCGTAGCATCTAGAAAAGATCCTAATGAACCATCATTATCAAGCACAGCAGAAGCATCATCAAAATTATAAGAGGAATTTTCAGATTCAGCGAAGTACCAGGCATTTGAAGCTTGTGGTGGTGAAACAAGTTTACTTATCACAGATGGTGAATCAAGAGCAACAGAGGTACTCAGAGTTGTACCTTTTCTTGTAGCGGATGGTAATATGGCGACTTTAGTATCGCGAGGTTTACCCATGATGGAGAATTTGCAGCGAACAATATCAATCTAAGTGAACTTGCAAATAAAGCTATGCTCCCCGGCAACGGCGCCAGAAAATAGTCTTGCTAACCCACAAGTATAGGGGATCACAACAGTCTTCGAGGGAAGTAAAATCCAATTTATTGATTCGACACAAGGGGAGCCAAAGAATATTTGTAAGCCTTAACAGCGGAGTTGTCAATTCAGCTGCACCTGGAAACAGGACATGCTCGCAAGAGTTTATCGGTAGCAACAGTTTTATAGCGGTAGCGATAGTGAAATATCAGCGAGCCAGTGTAACAAAGACAGCAGTAGTGATTATAGTAAACAACAGGATTAAAATACTGTAGGCACAGGGATGGATGAACGGGCGCTGCATGGATGAGAGAACTCATGTAACAATCAAGGTAGGGCATTTGCAGATAATAATAAAGCGGTATCCAAGTACTAAACAATCCATAGGCATGTGTTCCATATATAGTCGTATGTGCTCGCAATGAGAAACTTGCACAACATCTTTTGTCCTACCAGCCGGTGGCAGCCGGGCCTCTAGGGAATCTACTGGAAATTAAGGTACTCCTTTTAATAGAGCACCGGAGCAAAGCATTAACATTCAGTGAACACATGTGATCCTCATATCACCGCCTTCCCCTCCGATTGTCCCAATTTCTGTCACTTTGGGGCCTCGGGTTCCGGATAGCAATATGTGTATACAACTTGCAGGTAAGATCATAAAGCAATGCATATCATCATGAAACAATAACATGTTCAGATCTAAGATCATGGCACTCGGGCCCTAGTGACAAGCATTAAGCATAACAAGTTGCAACAATATCATAAAAGTACCAATTACGGATACTAGGCACTATGCCCTAACAATCTTATGCTATTACATGACCAATCTCATCCAATCCCTACCATCCCTTTCAGCCTACAGCGGGGGAATTACTTACACATGGATGGGGGAAACATGGCTGGTCGATGGAGAGGCATCGGTGGTGATGATGGTGATGATCTCCTCCAATTCCCCGTCCCGGCGGAGTGCCAGAACGAATTTTCTGGTCCCGAGACGGAGTTTCGCGATGGCGGCGGCGTTCTGGATGTCTTCTGGCGATTTCGTCTAACCCCCGTGCGTTTTTAGGTCGAAGACCTTAAGTAGTCCAGAGGGGGGCGTCGGAGGCTGGCCGAGGCGGCCTAACCATAAGGCGGCGCGCCCCCCTCCTAGGCCGCGTCGGCCTATGGTCTGGAGGCCGTGGGCCTCCCCCTGGCCTGCCCTTCTGGCTCCGTGAGTCTTCTGGGAAAATAGGCCCTTCGACATTAATTCCGGGGATTTTCCTGAAAGTTGAGTTTCTGCACAAAAACGAGACACCAGGGCAGTTCTGCTGAAAACAGCGTTAGTCCGTGTTAGTTGTATCCAAAATACACAAATTAGAGGCAAAACAATATCAAAAGTGTTCGGGAAAGTAGATACGTTTTGGACGTATCAACCGCACGGGGCCAAACAATCACTATGCTTTATTTGTTGATTATTATGGTGATGTTTATGCTAGCTATGTTGGTCCTCGTAATGGCTATGCTTATAGAGAGTACTCAATTTGGGTACCAAAAGATATTGTTGCCATTGCAAAGGAACCCATTAATCGATGGGTTCCTAAATCCTCTACTTGATTTTGTAGGGGTATTCCTCCAGGTGGTCCAAAATGGGTGTTTGATAGTGGATGCACCAATCATATGACCAGGAGGAAGAGGTGTGCTTGATCAATTCATTGAAGATATCAACAAGAAGTCAAGCATCACCTTTGGTGACAACTCAAAGGGAAAGGTACTTGGGTATGGCAAGGTGGCAATCTCTAAGGACTTGTGTCTTGAGACGGTCATGCTTGTTGAATCCCTTGGCTATAACTTACTTTCTATCTATCATCTTGCCGATGCCGGTTACAATTCATACTTTACTAATTATTGTGTGAGAGTCTTTAGGAGTGACAATCTCAAATTGGTCCTTGTTGGATATGTGGAGAACAACCTTTACGTGGTTGACCTCTCGAAAGAGAGCTCCTCTCCCTCCACATGTCTAATGGCGGCCAAGCATGACAAAGTTTGGTTGTGGCATCGCCGCCTTGGTCATGTCAACATGAGAAATCTTAAACAACTCCTAAAGGGTGAGCACATTGTGGCACTAACCGGCATTTCTTTTGAGAAAGATTGTGTTTGCAGTGCATGTGTAGCTGGAAAGCAACTCAAGAAGAAACATCCTATCAAGAGTATCGTCACCACATCTAGGCCTTTGGAGCTCCTTCATTTGGATCTCTTTGGGCCATCACATTATGATACTCTTGGTGGATCAAGTATGGACTTGTCATTGTTGATGATTACTCAAGATACTCTTGGGTCTTTCTCCTTAAGTCTAAGTACGAGACCCATAGAGAGTTCATCACCTTCGCCAAGAAAGCTCAACGTATGTATGAATCCGAGATCAAGGCGATTAGGACCGACAATGGCACCGAGTTGAAGAACTACACCATGCAAGAGTTTGTTGATGATGAGGGCATCAAGCATGAGTTTTCGGCGCCATACACCCCTCAACAAAATGGTGTTGTTGAAAGGAAGAACCGGACTATCATTGAGATGGCAAGAACCATGTTGAGTGAATTCAACTCACCCCACAACTTTTGGGGAGAAGCCATCTCTACGGCTGTCCACTACTCCAACCGGCTCTTCCTCCGCCCCCTCCATAACAAAACTCCATACGAGCTTCTCATAGGTAACAAGCCTAATGTCATGTACATTTGTGTCTTTGGATGAAAATGTCTTGTTAAGAACAACAAAGGAAAGTTCGGTAAATTTGAAACTAGAACCATAGAGGGTATATTTGTTGGATATGCGGAGAACTCTCACGTCTATAGATACTACAACCGGTCCACTGGGACTATTGAAGTATATTGTGACGTGGTGTTCTTGGAGGATAATGGCTCCCAAGTGGAGCAAGTTGTTCCATGTGTTGCAGGTAATAATGATGATCCATCTAGTGCCATCAAGCATATGGGCATTAGACACATCCGGCCCATGGAAGTTCATAATGATGATCAAGATGATGGAGTAGAAGTATCAAGCACGACTCAAGTGGAGCCTAGCTCAACTCAAGCCGAACCATCAAGTGCAACCCAAGAACCATCCTCCACTCAAGATGAGACACATTCCGAAGAACAAGAAGGAAGTCCTCATTCCACTGAGCAAGACCATGATGATGATAAAGAGACATCCTCAACTCATGATCAAGCTCAAGTGATCCCTCATGATCAAGTACTAGCAAGAGATGAATTCATTGATCATGAAGGAACCATTCGGAAGATCAAGGCCGCTACAAGGGCAAGTGACATGAAAGTAGATCAAGTCCTTGGTAGCATCTCAAGAGGAGTGGTAACTCGTAGACACCATGCATTACTTATCACTTATTGTCAACACCATGCTTTTGTGTCTAGTTTTGAACCACTCAAGGTACATGAAGCCTTGGTTGATCCGGATTGGGTAATTGCCATGCAAGAAGAATTGGAGTGTTTCACTCGTAATGAAGTATGGTCTCTAGTTGAGAGACCCAAGGATCATCGCATCAATGTTATTGGGACCAAATGGGTATTCAAGAACAAGCAAGATGAGAATGGCATTGTCATACGAAACAAAGAAAGGTTAGTGGCGCAAGGGTTTGCCCAAATAGAAGGTATGGATTTTGAGGATACCTTTGTGTCGGTAGCCCGTCTTGAAGCTATTCGTCTTTTGCTTGCATTTGCATCTTTCCACAATTTCAAACTATATCAAATGGATGTGAAAAGTGCATTTTTGAATGGTCCCCTAAAAGAAACCGCATATGTGGCTCAACCCCCGGGTTTCGAAGACCCATGCCAACCCAACCACGTGTATTTACTCCATAAGGCACTCTACGGTCTCAAGCAAGCTCCACGTGCTTGGTATGAGTTCCTTAGGGATTTCTTACTACATGATGGGTTTTGCATGGGTACGGTCGATTCCACCCTTTTCACCAAACGGGTTAAAGGGGGTGGCTTATTTATATGTCAAATATATGTTGATGATATTATCTTTGGGGGAACTAACCCCAATCATAACAAAGCTTTTGAGCTATTGATGACTAGGAAATTTGAGATGTCCATGATGGGAGAGTTGAAGTTCTTCCTAGGCTTCCAAGTGAGGCAACTTGCAAAAGGCACCTTCATCTCTCAAGAAAAGTATGTGAAGGACATGCTCAAGAAATTCAACATGACCAATGCAAGCCCAATGAAGACACCCATGCCCGTAAAGGGGCAACTTGGCTCATGTGACGGTGAGAAGGATGTGGACATAAAGGTATACCGCTCCATGATAGGATCCTTGCTCTACCTTTGTGCCTCTAGGCCGGATATCATGCTAAGTGTTGGGATGTGTGCTCATTTTCAATCCGCTCCTAAGGAGAGCCATTTAATGGCGGTCAAACGGATTCTAAGATACCTTGTTCTCACTCCTACTCTCGGGCTATGGTATCCAAAGGGGTCAACCTTTGAACTCATTGGCTATTCGGATTCCGATTGGGCCGGTGATAAGGTTGACCGGAAGTCTACCTCCCGGGCTTGCCAATTTATTGGCCGGTCATTGGTGAGTTGGTCATCCAAGAAACAAAACTCCACCGCTTTATCCACCGCCGAAGCCGAATACATATCCGCGGCATCTTGTTGCACTCAATTGTTATGGATGAAGCAAACCTTGAAAGACTATGGTGTGTCTCTTGGTACGGTGCCTCTTCTTTGTGACAATGAAAGTGCAATCAAGATCGCCAATAACCCGGTTCAACATTGTCGCACCAAACATATTAACATTCGCCATCACTTCCTACGTGACCATGTTGCCAATAAGGATATTGATCTCACTCATGTGGGGACAACCTACCAATTGGCGGATATTTTCACTAAGCCTTTGGATGAAGCCCGGTTTGTTAACTTGAGAGGAGAACTTGGTATTCTTGATCCTAAAAACTTGGATGGAATAACTTCTTGCACTATATTCTTGCATTTATCTTGCTACCTAGTTTAGAGACATAGCACATATAGGGATAGTCACCTTACCATGTCTTGGTATGATGCATACCTATGTGTGCAACATAAATAGACCCAATGTCATTATATGGACCCAAGCATGTCTCTTCGAGGTCTCATGACATTTGCGCTTTCACATAGGGGGAGTAATCCCCCGCCCCTCATTGAGCCTCAATTACAACTTGATTTGACTATATAAGGCTAAATGATCTTATTGCAAAAATCACTTCAAAATGACTTATGATTCTTGATATATATTTCGAATCATGCCCATTGTTGCTATCTACATCTTGTTTGGATCTTTACTCCAATGGGTATGCCTAGAGAACTTTGTGTTTCCAACCCCATGTCTATGCTCATCTCATCACCATCTATCTATCTATATGTACATGTCATCATCTGAGCATTCATACACATTTACACAAAGAATAGGGGCAAAACGAGGCAAAACAAGACAAAACTGGGCAGAAGGACCCTGGCCGGTCTCTGGCCCGGTTGGACCGGCCTCTTCGCCGGGCCAGCCGGCGCCAGGCCCGGTCGACCGGGCGGCAAACCAGCCGTGCGGCTGGTTATGTTTGGAGGAAGTTACCCCTTGGGGGTCTTCTTCCTCACTTCCCCCCACCACCCTCCCCACCATTGTCGCCGCCTCCACCATCCCCACCTCTCCCTAGGGTCTTCCCACCACTCAAAACTTCCCAAACTTCACCAACTCATAGATCGGGCCCTTTGCATCATCTCCACCAAGGGATTTGGTCCCTCTCAAGCTACTTTGGGAGATCTTGGGGATTTGGCTGTCAAGCCCTACCTAGGTGTTCTTCTTGTTCCCTTGAGCAAGGAGGACCATGTCTTCGGGTAAATTGTTCTTCCTTTCCCTCTATTTCCTAGTTCTCATCACACATTGCACATCCTTTAGGGTTAGGGTTAGGGTTTGTAAGTCCTCATGCCATTAGAGTGTCTCACAACACTATGCACATATTCCACTCTATTGCTATAGTCTATGTTCAAGTTTATGAGTTTTTGCATGATTTTGTGGTAGAAATTCTGGGCAACACCTCACAAATCGACATACCCGGTCATTCGCTCGGTCAACCGGCCGGCCCGGTGTGCCGCCCGGTCAACCGGATTGGCAACCGGCTCGTCCGGTCTGTCGTCCGGTTGGACCGGCCTGTGCGCCGGATCGCCCAGTTCTTCGCATAATCTCATCGAAACACTTGGATATATGCTATGCTTTTTGGCTACCCTACTTACTGATGACATGTACACTTACCCCACTGCTATCCTCGATCTATTTGCTCATTCATAGGTGATTGGAGTGATGAAGACCGTGGCCATCTTGCAAAGAGAGGAAAGTCTACAGTGCCTCCAGCCCGCCGCTCTAGCGGCCGTGTGCCTTCTAAAGCAGCTCAGTTCACTGACACTGGCAGCTCCGCTGGGGGAAGAAGCAAGTCAACTGGCTCTAAGAGGAAAGACAAACACGCAGCCCAAGAGGATGATGAAATAGTGCCAGACTTTAATGTGGGAGAAGCACATCGTGGTGATTGGAAATGTGTGAGGAAGGAGAATCCGTATCGCTTTGAGCAACGGACTTACACTGGTGGGGACAAGAGGATGAAGGTGCTGAGGCTGAGGATGATGATGGCGAGGGCTCCTACTCCGCTGGGCATGAGTTCTACTGATGGGAGCGCTAGCATCTCTCCTCTTTTCTTCGCCTTTTTGGTGTTCCGATGCCAAAGGGGGAGAAGAGAGTAGAGTCTAGGACCACGAGGTTCTTTGGTTGTCACAAGCCATGGGTGTTGCTTTATTTGATTCTTATATGGCTTGTGCTTATTTGCTTTGATTCTCAAGAACCATTTTCTACTTCGAATAATTCGTGTATGGACGACTATTTGTATGCTTAATCACTCTATTAGGATGATCATGCTTTATGCTTATATATCTTGATATACTTGTCCATACCATGCTTATTTCCTAAAGATATTGGGGGAGCTTCTCATATTCCACAAATGGTGCACTTTGTATTCAAACGCAAATTCTCCAAGTGCACACATTATGGGGGAACTGTCGTAATATCTTATATGGAATCAAGGTTTAGAGCTTATCATAATATCTATATGTGACTCTAGCTCGGTTTGTCATCGTATACCAAAAAGGGGGAGATTGTAAGGGTATTTTACCCTTATCCATTATTTTGGTAACAATGACACCTTGCTAGAGTATTTGGCCTAATACATGTTTGTAAGGATAATCTCAGGTATTAGCCAAAGAGGCATAAATGGTGTATCAAAGGAACAAGAAGGCCAAAGGAGACCCCCCTCACTTCGACAACAATCAAAAAGGGGTCTACAGCAGGAATCCGGCCACAGGCTCGGTTGGACCGGACCGTGCGCCGGCTGGCTCCGGCCTGCCGCCCGGTCGACCGGGCGCACGGCCGGACGCTCCGGCGCCGACCGGCTCCTGCGCTGATGCCAACCGGACGACCTACTGGGAGACACGAAGTGCCCCCCGGTCAAGGTCCGGTCTGCCGCCCGGTTTGGACCGGCGGGTCCGGTCCCTGGCCCGGTCTGACCGGGCTCTGGACCGGACGCCCCGGCGCCGACCGGCCTCTACGCTGACTGCAACCGGATGGAGTACTGCGGGACATTTCGAGGGTCTGGTCGTGGTCCGGCCTGCCGCCCGGTTTGGACCGGCGGGTCCGGTCCCTGGTCCGGTCCGACCGGCCCCTACACCGGACGCTCCGGTCTGTGGTCCGGTTGACAGGGATTCTCGGAAGAAAGCTGATGTGTCAAGTGACCAACGGCCATATTTCAAGTGACACTATAAATAGCCCTTCTCCTACCTCTGAAGAGTTAGGCACTACACTACAAGCTATTCTTGAGCTCTCTCTCATACTCCATTGCTAGAAACACCAAAAGCCTCAGATCTCCCTCCTCCTCCACCCAAACTCAAATCCCTCCGGGAAACAATAGAGGAGGACCCGATCTACTGTTCTACCAAGCCAAATCTCATTCCCCCTTGTATTCATCAAGAAGCTTGCTCTCTAGGGTTCCTTGGAAACCCTAGGTGGGCAAGAGTGGTCCGGAAGCATCCGGACTGTGGATTTGCTCCGGGCAAGATTGTAGAATGATAGAGAGGGAGAGAGATATGCGGAACATGATAGATGTATTATTGAGCCTCATGGGCGAGTATATATAGGCGTACAGGGATCATCTTGGAGTGCAAGACAAGACACGAGAGTCCTATCTCTATCCTAGACTATCCGTTTATATGTACACGGAATATATCTCTAACAAAGATTGTGAAGGTTTGGAGGCTACCTCAAAGTCTACCACAAGTGAGTGAGCTATTCCTTCGTGGGATAGGTTCCGGAGAATAGGGTGAGCCTTCGTGGCGTGGGGAATCCTTCGTGGGACCTCCACCCCTCCAAACGTGACGTATCTTCTTGCAAAGGAAGGGAACACGTGAATACATCCTCGTCTCCGCGTGCTATCGGTTATCTCTAACCGAACTCCTTACTTGCGATTTAACTGCCTGTGAGAGCCTTCGTGCTCGAGTTAGTTGTATCCTCATATAGGTTGTTTCACCTAGTTTGCATTAGGCTCACCTTTATATTCCGTAAAGCCTAATATTGCAAAGAAAGAATTAAAATCTGTAGAAACCTATTCACCCCCCTCTAGGTTTACCATCTCCGAACTTTCAATATCATTACATCAACACACACCAAATGTAATGTACATAGACTTGTTCCAAACAAATCTTGCAATGCAACATCCTAGGACTAGGAAGCATCAGAATTTGAGACAAGATCAGCGCGGATTCCTGTATGGAGTAAGAACATTGCACTGGTGAAGATGGGCTCTTCTTCTACATGTGACCACAGAACTAGTACAAATGAATAAAATAGTACTTGAAAGTTTCAATGTTCCGATAGACATAGATGCATGGGAACAGAGAGGATTACTAATACATGAACTTTACACCAATATTACACTATGTTTGAGCTCTGGAAGCTAGTGATGACTGGGGCATGCTTGATCTTGATAGCGAACGTGAGCGCGAGGCACGAGGGGGCGTCAGAGTTGTTAGAGATAGGAACATGAACACCATAATGCAAAAGCTAGCTCACACATCTTCCCCACTTTTGAAAATTATAAAGGTCCATAATTTTTTTACGTAAGCAAAAGTTGGTACAAAGCGGTTTTTTTCCACAATATTTGGATTCTCAGCTCATTAAGTGTTCCGGTTAACAAAATTACAGAGGAGGTTATGATGATTTCTCGTATTTAGTTGGCACCTTGGAGTTGGATGGTTTTGTGAATTCTAGTTATGCAGATGCTAGATGTAAGGTCGAATCTCTTGAGTGGTGAAGCGTCATTTATCAATAAAAAAAGTTGACACCTTGGAGTTTGGCCTCCTATACTTATTTTAGTATTTCCAAAAACTTGTAATTGAAAAACTTTCACATATTTGACACCAAGTGCGCATCTCCGAGAAGTTATATTTGTGTGTAAGAGAGAATGCCCACTTACATGACCAAAGCATAACCAATCTCCTTCCCATACCAAAAAGCATAATTTAATTTATCTAGAGTACATTCTACAAGAAACTGTGGTGCTCCACAACAATGTTATTAAATAGGGAACAACTATTTACAGTGCTATATACATAAACACGGATTACATTAATCATCAATCCATCTTGATAAACTAGATGATAAATTCCATTTTGTTTCCTAAAAGGTGGAAGATGTGATGTTAGTGTTCCTTTTTTTGCGACGGTTAGTGTTCCTTATCTATAATTTTTTTATCATTAAAGTATGCCATTTAAGAAACTAGTTGACGCAATGTAACCACTTGACCAATAATTAACCCTTAAAAGGATGACCTACATGACATGATGTCAATTTTGCAAGGTATATCCAATCTAGTAAGGGCCACCCTGCATGTGATGGTTAACAAAAATCTCATCTGGCTTCCACTTTTGGTGGCTCAGTGCACTCATGAAGGATGTACCGGTAAAGAAATAAAAAACTCCGCCATGATGAAGGGAAACTTACATTCCATCTCGATGATTCATACATAACAATAATCGAAGTCTTTTTTCTCCAAGCATGCAATTTGTGGTAGACTACATATGAAACCCAACGGAAACATAACAAAACCAAAACAAGGAGAGATAAAAAAAGAACAAATAAACTAAGATTCCAGTACATGGATCGCTGATTTCCATGCTATCTTATCAAGAGACAAATCTAGGGACATTCCAGTTTCTCAAGTCTCTTTTTTACCAACCTCTGCTCATGTCAACTTTAGTTGTCCTTGCAAAAACATGTGAATAATGACACATTATGTACTTTCTTCCTCGTATGAAGCTCAATCGATATCATATAGTGTGCGTTTACGCTTTCCGAATACTCAGATCATCTCCAAACAAATAGAATTAGGTTCGAGTTTTAGCAATTGATTGTACATTGATTATTTAATTCTACATTGCAAAGCCTATAGTTGCTTAAACCTATTTTGTACCTGGTAGTAAGTTGTGACTTGCGATGGTGGATGCAAATGCTTTGTTAAAATGCAGCAATCTTAAATATGTTGCACCATGAACTTCGATTTGTATGATCAATATATTTTATCAGTGAGCTACTTCACTGAAGGAGGGGACACTAAAACACACACATGGGTACATATGAGGCTTTTACTGTTGAACCTTCTACATTTTGAATGAAATGACATGCATGGGAATTCTATGTTTTGTCAAAAAGAAATATGCCCATGTGCTCCCGGAAGCATTGAACTTCATGAAATTACCCATCGCAAGGTTGTTGCGCTACAAAGTGTCAACCTTGAATGTAATAATGGTGATATATAAGTGTGACAAGGGGATCAAACAACATCATGATTTCACAAAGAAGCCATTCTACATATGTGATGTCCAACAAGGTCTATAACTTAGAACGTTGCTAGGTTCATATCACTACGTCATCACACACCAAAGGCAATGTACATAGAGTTGGTAAAAAAAATCCTGCAATGCAACATCATAGGATTTGGAAGCGTCAGAATTTGCGATAAGATCAGTGTAGATTCGTAAATGGAGCAAGAACATTGCAATGGTGAGATGAAGATGGACTCTTCTTCTAGATGTGGCTCACATGCTAGTACCTGGAGTCCTGTATGCATAGGATCAAGAGAGGATTACCAATACAGGAAGTTACACGAAGATTAAGTCGCTAGAATACCAAAACGTGTCACTATCAGAAGCTCATACTTGACAATTCATGCTAATTGTTCATCACTGTGTAAACCTCTCCCATGTAATAATTTTTATATGAAGAAAAAAATATTAGCAACTGTAATGAGAAGACGAAACCAGTCTCTAGTTAATTATCGCCTTTTGCACCGTGCTAGTGTGTGCTCAATTGCGATTTTTAACCTCTCACATGAAAACTCGGTTGGTTGTGGCACAAAAGATTTTGTTAAACAAATTTGAAAAACTTAAAAGACATTGTGGTTCAATTTCGATTAAGAAGTATGATTATTAGAACATAGTATTATCATGTACCAAAAAAAATCAGCTCCCCTTCACTTTAACATTTTTCTGTTTCTATAAGATTTAAATGACTTTTACGAACTACAGTAGAGTACCGTACTTGCACTTTTTTTTAAAAAAAAGTGCAAGTAAACGAGCCTACTAGAAGCCGTAAAAATAACGTCTGGCCAGGGAACGCGCTCCCAGCCGTTGGTTGGCGATCTCGTCCTCGCCTGCCCCAGGCTGCGTCGCGTCTCCGCCGTTGCCATCTCTGAACGCGCGCGCGCACGAGTCCGGAAGACGACGCCACACACACTCGCCGTGGGCCCCCACCTGGCTCGGCGTCTATCTCTTCTCCCCCATCCCCATGCACTGCACTGACTGCACTGTATCTGTATCTGTACCCGCGCCAGCTTCCACCTCCGCCGCACACGTCCTCGCTTCCCAATTAATATCTTCATTCAATCACTCCTCACTCGCCGCAGCATTCCTCTCACGCACGGTGCTGGGTCGACTGAGATCTGGGCGGCGGGCTCCTACTTAGGATGGCGTCGTTCGCGGTGTCCGGCGCGACGCTGGGAGTCGTGCGGGCCGGGGGCGGAGGGGCGTCGTCGGCGCGATCCGGCGCCGAGCGGAGGGCCGGGGTGCTGGACTCGCCGCCGCCGCCGCCACTCTTCAGGAAGAAGGACTCCTCCTCGCGTACGTCACAATCTCGCCCCCCCCCCCCCCCACCCCTCTCTCTCCCTCTCACCTGTTCGGTCCCTCGGTTGATTTCGATCAAAACGAGTTGGGCGAAGCGATCGTGCTTTCTGAATCGTGATCACCTGTAAATAAAATTCCTCAGTGTCACCATTTCTACGATCACTCTCTCATTTCCATGATATTTTCACCCTCTGTTCCCCACCCCCCGTTTTTTTCCCTTCCTGGCACTGGAAGCTGGGGGTATTGTTTCTCACTGTTGGCGTCATCGTCTTTGCCGCATTTACAGGCGCCGTTCTGAGCTGCGCGGGCGCTACTGGCAAGGTGCTGGTGCCTGGCGGTGGGAGTGACGACTTGCTGACCACCGACGAGCCCGCCGCGGCCGGTCCAGCGCAGCCTGAAGAAGAAGAAGAATCACAGGTAGGTACTCGCATTTGCGCCAGAAAATCCCCATATCACCGCGACTCACACTTCACGCGACACCGTCACCGACTCGCCGAGACACTCAGGTTTCGTGCTTCTTAGTATAGCAGCATTGTGCTGCAAATGCTCTGTGCATTTTGTTACCTGTGGTCCTGCGCTGACTCTTGGTTATGGTGCACTGAAAACTTACCGGGATGTGCCATCTTCCAAGGAATTCACAAATGAATGAACTTTTTTTGTCTGTGTGGAAAGCACTGTTTGATTTTGTTAGTCCATGGTCCGTGGCACAATCGTCCCTTATGTTTATCATGCTGTAGACGCCCGAAGATATGGAGCAAACGGCTGAAGCAAACACAGCAGGTGGGGCTGCAGACGAACTTGAACCTTCAGAACCGACTCAGGGTATTGTGGAAACAGTCACTGATGCTGTAACTAAAGGAGTTGAAGAGTTGGTCGTGGAGGAGAAACCACGAGTTATCCCGAAACCAGGAGATGGGCAGAAGATATACAAGATCGACCCAATGCTGGAAGATTTCCGCAGCCACCTTGACTACCGGTAATGCCTACTAGCTGCTTTCGTTCATTTTGAATTAAGGTCCTTCCAGCTTGCAAATTTGGGGAGCAACTAGGGACCGCTATTTTTAATATTCTTTCCGTCAAGGTCTGAGTGTTGACTAGGAATTACTCGTAATGTGTCTCTGATCATTACAGTTACTGAGTGGCAAGCTGATGAAAATGTGCTAGGTAGGTTATAGATTATAATACTGCGCTAATTCCTCTACCACTAACCTGAAAAAAAAAATCCACCAGTTGGGCAACTTAGTTTCTTTGCTTTTGTTGGGACAGCACACTGCTAACTTTGATTTTTTTGTGTGCTATGCCTTGGTGGTTTCAACAGATACAGCGAATACAAGAGAATACGTGCTGCTATTGACCAACATGAAGGTGGCTTGGATGCATTTTCTCGTGGTTATGAAAAACTTGGATTTACCCGCAAGTAAATTTGAAACCTCATTGCCTCGTTATTGTGAAAAGCCTTTACTAGTCTATCTGCACATGGAATTTGTAATTCCTATTTCCCCTTTTTTTTCCAGTGCTGAAGGTATTACATACCGAGAATGGGCTCCTGGAGCACAGGTACATTTTTGTAGTCTTAACAAATACCTTCCAAGCTATTGTCAATGGTCACTATTTCCCAACTAGTTTACTTATGAAATAGCTTATTGAAGTTACTGACCGGTTACATTCAGATTTATGAACTGACTCTTGCATCCTGTTACAGTCTGCAGCATTAGTAGGAGACTTCAACAATTGGAATTCAAATGCAGATACTATGACCAGGGTATGTCTACAGCTTTACAGTCTTCCACGTTTTCTTCATAACTATTGATGTATCCATTTGGATTTATTTTATCTGTTTTCACATTCATTCAAGTTGAGCCTCAAATATATCTTGTCAAAATCCTATTATTTTCATCGTATCTTAAGCTTAAGCCAAATAATTCTACTGAAACACGGTACTACTGTTACACTTTCACTTGACTGCCATATTCTTGAGTTTGAAAATGAGTCTATACTCTATAGTAAGGATGAATGAATGTGTGTAATTGAACGTTCCCGATTTTGAACAGAACCTTTTGCATTTGTATGCTTTTCCATATAAAATATTTGATTACATGACATGAGCAGGTTTGATTTATAGCACATGAACTTTTCTGTACTGTTAGTGAAGGTTTGCTCCTATTGATGTCGATGTATGGTAATGATATTTTCAGAATGAATATGGTGTTTGGGAGATTTTCCTCCCTAACAATACTGATGGATCGCCAGCTATTCCTCATGGCTCGCGTGTAAAGGTGGGGCCAGCCAATTATTAAATTGAGGATGTGAGCATTTTCAAGTCAGCCTACTTATGATCCTTTTCCTCTCTGTTTTCTAGATACGGATGGATACACCATCTGGCGTGAAGGATTCGATTTCTGCTTGGATCAAGTTCTCTGTGCAGGCTCCAGGTGAAATACCATATAATGGCATATATTATGATCCACCTGAAGAGGTATGCACCCATCTACCTATTTTACATTATTAAATTAACTTTCTAGTGTTGCAATTTTTTAATATCAACTGCATGTCTTACTGACATGCGAATAAAGAAAATATTGAACTTGGAAGTGACATATGCATTAATTTCACCTTCTGAGGTGTAACCAACAAAAGTGATGTGAGTATGCAGTGTTGTGGCTTAAGCCTCTTATAGCTCTGTAATATGTTCACTTTTTGTTGGAATATTCCATTTTGACCCCTTGTGACTATTTACTAAGGGTTTCTTACATGCAAATGCAGGAGAAATTTGTATTCCAACATCCTCAACCTAAACAACCAAAGTCACTCAGGATATACGAATCACACATTGGAATGAGCAGCCCGGTATGCCACAAGTTACTTTACCTGTTTCTGGTCTGATGGTTTATTGCGTAGAGTTTTATTTTATTTTAATTATATTATGTATAGATTACACATTGCATTCATGTGGCAAACTCAAATGCTTCGAATCTCTTCATATTGGCAAATTCAAAACTCTACTTCCTCTTTGTCTGGTATCTCTTCTGCATTTTTGTACAATTTCCATTGCATTTGGAGGTAGTGGGCATGTGAATGTCAAATCTAGATATTTTCTTTCTACAACATAGTTATATATATATGAATACCATTATCTTTTTAATTGCATGATAGTATATAATCATGTTACTAGCTTAAGACTAAGACAGGCTTTCCATTTAAGAAGTAAAAAATATCGTATTACAACATCTTTAGCAAGCCATTTCTTAGATTATTAAATAAGGGGAGAGAAAGAACAAGCTCATGGGAAGGAACAAGCTCTCCGGTACATGGTTTTGTCACATTGTTACTAAGATCCACCAATAGATTATTGCTGGAACCCACTTTAAGAAACAACAATAGCCTTCGCGACAATTCATTTCTAGCTCCTCGGTATTAGCGATGGGTCATTTCCTGTATAAGAACATCTATCTTCTCTCTCCTTTATTTTCCTCCCCATCATAAAAAAATTCTCGTGTCAACCCCTAAGAAATGTCTAACATGGACTACCGGACATGCTCTTATAAAATCATAGTTACTCATAGTAAGGATCTCCCCTACTGTTTCCCATAAAAAGGATATGGCTAATTATTTGTAACCTCCTTGTCAAATATTACTACTATTACTATATGCCATCATTACAATACTTGAGTATGAACTGAATATCTTAGTATGATCTTGTGCAGGAACCGAAGATAAATACATATGCTAATTTTAGGGATGAGGTGCTGCCAAGAATTAAAAAGCTTGGATACAATGCAGTGCAGATAATGGCAATCCAGGAGCACTCATATTATGCAAGCTTTGGGTATTCACACAAATTTTTTTTTTCATTTTTTTGTATGTGCCTCTTTGCCCGTTTGGAGCTTTAACATCCTAATGCTTTATGCATATAAAATATCTGGACATGTTTGTTTATTAGAAAAATATTACTACAACGTATAGTGTATCTGACTTTTATGATCATTTTGTATTGTTGGCTTATTCCAGGTACCACGTTACTAATTTTTTTGCGCCAAGTAGCCGTTTTGGGACTCCGGAGGACTTAAAATCCTTGATTGATAGAGCAC
Organism: Lolium rigidum; assembly: GCF_022539505.1. Taxonomy (NCBI): domain Eukaryota; kingdom Viridiplantae; phylum Streptophyta; class Magnoliopsida; order Poales; family Poaceae; genus Lolium; species Lolium rigidum. The sequence goes on from NC_061514.1 coordinate 148,753,209, forward strand.
ACGAACTTGGTTTGCTTGTTCTTATGGATATTGTTCACAGGTACTTTAGTTCTTATTACATTTATCTGGTATTCTAAATGGCAGTGTCCTATTGACAATACTTCTCTGTTCTATGTAATTGTACTACATGGTTTCCTCAGATGTATTAAATCAACCAGATGTTAAATGTATTTGGTACCTCTGGTAAACTGATGCTCTGAACTTTGCGTTGTGATGGTGACACATTTTGATAGCATAGATGCGGACGGACAAGTTCAGATGCTATGAATAAATTAATTAGCTGGCCATGAACTTGTGCCGCTACATAGAATTTGCAAGTTAGAAAAAAATGACAGCAATGCCTCACTGTGTCAGCTTCGTAGTTGAATCATACCTTGCCCCTAAATATGCATCAAGCCATTCATTTGCCTCAGCCACTTGCTTCCATATTTATGTGTTTGCACTATGTTGATCTGATAATCTTAGCTTGCTTTTCCTTTGACTTAATTTGGTTGATTCTTCTGAGTTGCATGGCTTTACCAATGACTTCATGTATTCTGCAGTCACTCATCAAATAATACCCTGGATGGTTTGAATGGTTTCGATGGCACTGATACACATTACTTCCATGGTGGTCCACGTGGCCATCATTGGATGTGGGATTCTCGTCTGTTCAACTATGGGAGTTGGGAAGTATGTAGCAGTGACTTCTGTCGCCCTATTTAGTTAACTGATACTGTTAATCTTTTGTTACAGATGCCATTCTATTCTTATGCAGGTTTTAAGATTTTTGCTCTCAAATGCAAGATGGTGGCTTGAAGAATACAAGTTTGATGGATTTCGATTTGATGGGGTGACCTCCATGATGTATACTCACCATGGATTACAAGTAAGTTATCAAGTGAATCCAGTAGGGCACTGGAACAATTGATATGCATCATAGCTTGTATCATGATTATGACTTGTGCTATGTAGTCTTAGATAGTTCCCCAGTATTGCTTGTATGATTTTATCTGATGATATCATGGGAGTGATTATTATTATTATTATTTCCTTAATTTACTGTCTATGATTCTAGGTGACATTTACGGGGAACTATGGCGAGTATTTCGGATTTGCCACAGATGTTGATGCGGTAGTTTACTTAATGCTGGTCAACGATCTAATCCACGGACTTTATCCTGATGCTGTAGCCATTGGTGAAGATGTAAGTGCTTAGAGTATTTGCCCTGTTTAACCAGTTAATTTCATAGTTTTTCTTGGGGATTAGGTTGTTACTCTTTTTTATTAGTGGTAAATAAGCTTATATATCTGTTTCCATAAGAAAACTGGTTTGTGCCCTGTTTGATGATAATCACTTAAGCCTGGAAATTTGAAAAGTGCAACAGCATTCAAGCTTACAAGCATGTTGGTTGATGTTTGTAATTTATTTGACTGTGTTGCTTGTTTAGGTCTTTCAGTAAGTGTGACTGTGTGAGTATGTGGCTAATGTCACATGCTTTCATTACTACGTAGATTCCATAAATGCTATGGAAATGAGATACCCAAGGACACAAAAATATACATCCATGTGTTATCTACATGTATTTATAAGAGCAACATGGTTTAACTGAAATTCCTGCATGCAATGGAGTGTCACTGTATTTTGCTAGTTGTACACATGCACAAACCAGTTACTTGGAGCCTTCAACTCACAAGCAAATACAAGGATCCACTTCCGCCAGCATAAACAATTTAACATTTTAATCTGTGTAACTACGAAAAATTTCAGGTCAGCGGAATGCCTACATTTTGCATCCCTGTTCAAGATGGTGGTGTTGGTTTTGACTATCGCCTGCATATGGCTGTAGCAGATAAATGGATTGAACTCCTCAAGTAAGTGCAGAGATATTGGGGATTACATACACTCAATGATCTAGATACAGTTGCTAAACGAATAAAATATTTATGTAAATGGCTAGATAACTTTCCTGGTATCAGGTTGAACATGAGAATGCTTTACATATTAGTGCATAGCACGATGGCTAGATCATCAACATGGTTTAAATAGCACAACGCAAAAATGTAGCGGATAGTTTCTTATGCTGGGCATGGCACATACTTTACACCGCTATATTTTCATTAAATTGTAACTATTCATATCCTTACATGAGTACATTTCTATATAGGGTAGTAGGGCTATATATCATGGTCATTGACAGTGTTCACTTTTTAGTGTGTGTATGCACAGGTATTAGGTAATAAATTTAGCCAGATGAATTCGTTATTAGGTTTATAGAAGTAGTATAGAAGGTCATGCGTCGTATTTAATTTCAATTGTTACAAGGGCAGACGAGGGCTCCAATAAAAAACTCTATGACAATCCAGATATGCAGCCTATCAACTGAAGCTCTAATCTCTGTACTGGACACTGGTTGCCGTAGCTTGCTGTGGATCTGTACGGTTGTATCTGAACGTATATGCAATAACTACTTTGCAGCTGCCAGCCTGCCATGACCTGTCCTACAATTAGTTGCTCTGCTATTTTAATGTTAAATCATAATTTGATACAATGTCAATAATTAGATTTATTCATATTATTCAACCAACTCGGTGGATTTGAGAGATTTTCTGCCCTCTTTAGTAATGTTGTGCTCCTGGTGCTTTTCCCTGCTCTTAGAAAGCAGTTTCTGCTCTTTGGTTCACATATCTTTTCTGCGGGTTATTTGGGCATGCCCTTTGAAGCTGTCAACTGGTGGTACTTAGTACATTCTCTGTACTTTCCAAGTGTGCTGCAATAAAATTTAACATTTCTTTAACACAGGCAAAGTGATGAATCTTGGAAAATGGGAGATATTGTGCACACCCTAACAAATAGAAGGTGGTCAGAGAAGTGCGTCACTTACGCAGAAAGTCATGATCAAGCACTAGTCGGTGACAAGACTATTGCCTTCTGGTTGATGGATAAGGTACTAGATGTTACTTTTGGACCAAAAGAACTACATAATTGACCTTTTCTCATCAAATTACTGGTATTTTTTATCTTGTGATAGCGTTTAGCTGCCTCACTCATCACCAGCTATTTCGACATCTTTTACTTGAGCAAAAGATGCTGAAAACATATCTTCTGTTGACTTCTGAACTTCGAAAAAGTTTAAAGTTGCAAATTTTTGTTCTTATTTACTTAATTGTTTATTATTTTGATCTTGTAATCAAGATTAGCTACCTCACTCATCACCAACTATTTACCCATCCGTTACTTGAGTAAAGGTCGCTGAAAACATACTGTGTGGTGACTTGTGAACTTTGAAAGTTAATGTTGCAATTTTGTATTCTTATTTTTTATATTTTTTATGACATCGTTCATTTGTTCACACCTTTCCTAAACCAGCCAAAAACACATGCTGCTGTGTGATTCCCCATCAGAATTTCTCGAGGAAATATTTTTTACTGGCTGAAATCAAACGAACCATGTACTAAAATTTTAAATTTATTGATTTATAATCACCTGGTACTTTCTTAAACGATTACCATAGTGCCTCAAGGCTCAAGCAGTTTTGATCTCTCAGAAAACTGGACAAAGAAGACTATATTGCTTAGCCCTGTTGCCCCAAAGGAGTGGGTTGATTCATGTCCCAGCCTTGGTTTTAATACACCTTGGCTAGATATACTAAATAAACTACAGCAATGGGATATTATGTCATCACTACATCTACATGCTCCTTGATATTTTGATTATGGTGCCACCTTTGTAGCTACTGGCACCTGTCAGGAAATAATCAAGTAACAAAAAAAATCTGTTTCTAATGAGTTTTTTTGGACTCCAAAGTTAAGACAATTGTATTATGTACTTGCTTACTATTTTTTAGACCTGAGCAGTTGTATTTCAGGATGGTTGATGCTCGGTACTGTGATGTAAACTATTGATCCGACACAGAATGGCATGAACAGCTCAACCTCTCTTTGCAGGATATGTATGATTTCATGGCTCTGGACAGACCTTCAACACCTCGCATTGATCGTGGCATAGCATTACATAAAATGATTAGGCTTGTCACCATGGGTTTAGGGGGTGAAGGTTATCTTAACTTCATGGGAAATGAGTTTGGGCATCCTGGTCAGTGTTTACAGCATGATTACATTCGGCATGGTTGTGATTTGCTGTGGTTTTGAAGTTAACTTATATTTTACTTTGCAGAATGGATAGATTTTCCAAGAGGTCCGCAGGTTCTTCCAAACGGCTCAGTCCTCCCTGGAAATAACAATAGTTATGATAAATGCCGCCGTAGATTTGATCTTGTAAGTTTTAGGGTTGAATCATAATGTTGATCAATATTTCTTTTGTAGTTCTGTAGACGTCTAACATGGATACGTGTTAGCATGTTAATTATTAGAATATCATGGTTTTTTTCAGGGAGATGCGGATTTTCTTAGATATCATGGTATGCAAGAGTTCGATCAGGCAATGCATCATCTTGAAGAAAGATATGGGGTAATGTCATTGGTTTATCATTACTACTATTGCATCATAAGTTACAGTTAACTTCAATCTCTTCAAACGGTCAAACTATTACGTTCAAATACGAAAGTATATAATTGTTTCCAGTAATTACACAAAAACTGCTGTAAACCTCTTAGGAGGCATGTAACACTTTCTACCTTTTCAATGAAATGAAACGAAAACTGCAAAAAAGGAGATGGAATCGCTTTTCACCAATTAAATCAGTTAGCTTAAGCGATTGCATACTGATACCTGTCCCAGCACTAACACTGTCACTGCAGTTCATGACATCTGAGCACCAGTATGTTTCACGGAAGCACGAGGAAGATAAGGTGATCATCTTTGAGAGAGGAGATTTGGTATTTGTTTTCAATTTCCACTGGAGCAATAGCTTTTTTGACTACCGTGTTGGTTGTTCCAAGCCTGGGAAGTACAAGGTATGCTTTTCTTTATTGTCCAGCTTTCATCACCATGGGTTGTGGGTTCTATAACTTTTATTTCCACATGGGTTGGATCTGTTGCTCATGTACTTGATTAACCATCATTATAAATCAAAGAATATTTCTAAGAAATTTAAATTTGTCACTCTAGATGTTGTAGTCGAAAGAAAGGTTCTTAACAGTCTTCTTCCTCAGTTGGGCTCACTCTTAATACTGAAACTATTTTCTGAATCTACCCCAACCATCATAGCTGTTTTAGAACAGCACATTTGAACAAGCAACTGGGCTTTGTTGGTTAAGTGACATTTTCTGCTATTGTTTTTATCAGGTGGCCTTAGACTCTGACGATGGACTCTTTGGTGGGTTCAGCAGGCTAGATCATGGCGTTGATTACTTCACAACCGTAAGTCTGGGCTCAAGCACCGTTGCATTCCTCTTTACTGAATTACTCACAGTTCTGAAAGTATTCTCCACTGGCTGATGACCTTGCAGGAACATCCGCATGACAACAGACCACGTTCTTTCTCCGTGTACGCTCCAAGCAGAACAGCGGTTGTGTATGCCCTTACAGAGTAGAACCAGCAGCAGTTTGTTACTTATGGAAACAACTCTAGAGAGCTTGTGGTGCGATGACACCTGTTTAATGCAACCAAGTTGAGGCTGCTCCGACGCTGTGATTTAGAGGGGCTTGTTCTTCTTCACTGGATCAATGAGAGATCACTGGGGTAGATAGCTTACTAGTCAGCTCTTGTTCTGGAGTGACTTGTGAAAGAAAATGGACGACCTGGGTGACGTTTTCTCGTGTCGTAGTGAACCCTATTTTGCACATTCCATGTGGTTTTTGTACATAGTGATAGGCCTTTGGTGCATCTTCTGGAATCAATTCGTTAAGCGGAAACATTAGAGCATCTCCAGTCGCGTCCCTCAAAGCTTTTTGGGGCGCGCTGGATATATTTTCGGTCCCAGTCGTGCGCCCCAAAGCCTCTTTCCGCTTGGCGCGGCTCAATACGGTGTCCGGCGGTTTGAGGCTGTCCTTGCTCCACAGGGGACACTCCAGACACGTCGGGCAGAGCTTCGCCGCCGCTTGATTTTCCGGCTGTCTCGACGGCGGGCATTGTCGTGACGGTTGGCTCCGTTGCTGTCATTTTCGTCGCCATCACTTTGCCAACGCGTCCCAGAAAGCGTCCCAGAAAGCGCAGGCAAATCCGCCCCTCCTCCGCGCACAGAATGTGTTCGGCGCATTGTCTGGTAGGCGCGATAGGTTGATGTTCGTTGCCTCCTCTGCCACGGATGAATTTTAACCATTTGTTTTGCTTCAGACATAGATAGCGATGACGAGATGATCGTCAGAATGTTGGAGGGAGATCAAGCCTTCGACGACGAGATTTGGGAGCATTTGTCGATCATCGCGTCCCTCCAGAACATGCTTGATGCCGAGGCAGAGAAGAGGAAGAGGCCGCGCCACGGAGGTTCAAAGGCGGGAAGAAAGAAGTCGAAGCCCCGATAGAGGATGGAGGGACATACCATGTTGCACAACGATTACTTCGGAGATGAAGCAACACATGCTGACAATTTCAGCCGCTGATATAGGATGAGCAAGGGTTTATTCATGAATATCGTCCATGGCGTTCGAGAGTTCGACCCCTACTTCAAGCCGAAGCACGACGTTGTTGGCATTGTCGGGTTCTCGTCGATTCAGAAGTGCACCGCTGCCATGAGGTTGCTTGCGTATGGAGCACCTGCCGATACACAGAACGACTACCTTCGTACGAGTGAGTCTATTCCATTGAGTGCATGTACAAGTTTTGCCGAGCTGTGGTGGGAAAGTTTGGAAAATACTACTTGAGAGGGCCAACTGAAGAAGGGACTACAAGGATCATGGCACAAAATGCAGCGAGGGGATTCCCTGAGATGCTTGGAAGCATCGATTGTATGCACTGGTCATAGAAGAACTACCCGTTTGCTTGATAAGGTATGTACAAAGGGCGTCATGGATATTGTAGTGTGGTGCTTGAAGCATTATGACCTATGAATTTGGCATTCTTTCTTTGACATGGCGGGATCACACAATGTCATTAACGTGTTGCATCGGTCTCTGGTGTTCAGCAAACTAGTGGAAGGTCATGCTCCACCATGCAACTATGAGATCAATGGACACAATATACCATAGGCTATTATCTAGCCAATAGTATATATCCAAAATGGGCGAAGTTTGTCAAAACAATCCTAGCTTCATCAGGTTAGAAGAATTGCCACCTTGCTTCGTGACATGAGGCTTGCAGGAAGTATGTGGAGCGGGCATTTGATGCGCTTCAAGCTCAGTTTGCTATTGTTCAGTACCCTGCTCTAAGTTGGTCTCATGACCAAATGTGGGAGGTGATGCAGGCTTGTGTGATCATGCACAACATGATCATCAAGGATGACCGCAAGAATCAGGTCAGGAGACATGTTGGTCCCTATGAGTGTCAGGGCCCTCTTGCGGAGTTGATCATGAGGTGTCTACAGATTTTGCTGATTTACTCGCTATGCACGCATAGATCCGTGACAACAATGTTCACGAGCAACTTTAAAATAATCTTGTTGAGCATACGTGGAGGGTCTGCAAGTGCGGCGGCACATTGATCTAGCCACACTTATTATATTTATTTAGTTGTTTTATTGTTTGTTGTATTTTAATTTGAAAACAATTTTAGCAAATATATATTATTTGTATGCTTTGTTTAATAAAATGGTTGTGTTTTCAAATATTGTATTAAAAAAATTAGGGCCTCGTTTGGAGGGCACGGCTAGGCAGCGGCGTCCCCTAAACACGGCACGAAGAAAAAGCTTCCCCAAATCGGTCGATCTGGCGCCGTTTGGGGAAGATGCTCTTAGTTTTTCTTATATTGCGTAGTGTTCAGCAAGAATCTTGTTACCCCATTTTTGTGAGAGTGAAGTGCATGTGTTGCATATATACCTTGCCCTTGTTTTGTGACCCAAAATTACCAATATTCAACGTTCGTTGCAAGTTCAGTTTGTGTCAATTTCTGAGTTTAGTTTGTGCAAAAGTAGTCAGGGAGCGGTTCTGAAGACCCGGCCATGAGGAAGTTGAAGTGTGAGGAAAAGTGTACAGCTAACGGAGGCACTGATGTGATGCAAGAAAGTGAACCTCGGTGCAGAGCAAATAGAGGGAAAAACTCCACCCAAGGCAAGCATAGGACAACACGAAGAGATATAAATCAACGCGGAAATTCACTTTGGCTCCCAGGTGTATATACCAAAACACCTCTCTCGGCTTCTTTTCTCATTTCTTTGTCTTCTAAGTCAGCAATGGTACACACTTAACAGGTAAAGAGTATCATGCCAATCTTAAAAGACACTGCAGTGTAAAATGGATCTAGTCTGGCGTTAGATAGTCACTTAATTGTGTGGCCGGAGGCTCATTGAGCTTCAGACCATCCGCAAAACTTCACATGTATCAAACTAACACCATGGATCTGCAAGGCCAGGTCAAAAAATTCCGACCTTTCTGTTCTAGAGACAAAGAACCGAAGATGGTGGCGTACCTATGATACATATCAGAAACACGGCTCACAAACGTATCGCCTTAGAAACATTTTTTCTTGATCCATTGTGTATATGTTACGAGTCGGTTGGACCAGCAGTGGCCGCAGCAACGTCATTTTCTTTAGTGGTGGCGGCAGCAGCAGCAGCATCATTTTCTTTACCGGTAGTGGCAGCAGCAACATCATTTTCTTTATCCATTTCCTTCTTCTTTACCTTTACAGGGAAATCTTCCTCAGGCTGCCGGTGCCACCGGAAATTTGAGGCTTCAATCCAGCGGGGATGGACCAAGAACTTGCCGTTGGCCACTGCCCAGCGAGACTTATCTGTTCCAACATCCACAGCAACGACATGGGTGATCGTCGAATCCACATCTGCACAGCAAATAGCTCCCAACTGCTCCGCCATCTTCCAGATAAACTGATCCTGTGGGACAGAACGATTTGGGAACACCCGGCTGAAGACTAGTTTGCAGCCTTGCAGTACTTCCTGCCGTACCCCCTTGATTACCTATAAAAGGGGGTATGTAAGTGACAACATAAATGTATGAACCATGAGTGTGCGACCCTATGGAGGATCTAGTTACCAGCCTCTAGTTCACAGTGATTTCAGAACTTATCAGCATAACCAAATTCCTTTGTACATTTATAGTGATTCCAGACTACATAACTCTGAGCCTGCGTCTACATTTTTTCCGTTATCGCTTTCTTACCACTGGACCATATATATCAAAAGTAGCTTTAAAATAAGAAATGGATAGGGTTGTCCACATAACACAATATGGTGATAGCAAAAAGTGCAGGGCTGAGACTAAAGATGCTCACGGTGCATAAAGTACAAATAACTTCCAGCTTAAGTATGGAAGTGTACCTGTCTTACATCCCGTGAAGAAAGAGCAGTTTCAGCAGCCTACAGAAGTGCCGGAGCAATTGATTAGGAAAAATTATCAGTGCTTATTAGGGTCAAGTTTTATGCACATCAGCGAGAAGGTAGCAAGGCGATAAATTGCGCTAAAAACGTGTACTTAAGTAACCAACCGAGTCAAAGAAAATTGTGTGTATACGCTTCAGGACATCTAAAATAGTAGCCAAAGCACCATCAATCCCCCTTTCATCTTGCATCGACTCTGACAGAGATTTGACGCTAAAACCAAATTGGCGACAGCTTGATGCAAAGTAATGATATCTCTCCATCAGAATCAGGTTTTCTTTATGCTTCTGCCAGACCTGAAATCAATAACAACATTCAGGCTAGACACAGTATGCTAACAAACAATGATGGACAAATCTTATAAAACAGGAAACATCAAATCAACCACGGGGTCTGAAAAAAAAGCACGTAAACATGCAAGCATTACCATTACGCAGAAAAATTTAGCGGTGAAGTATAACACAGTTAGGACATGCCTTGAGCAACACACTCATGACCAATAGTAACTAGTAAGTACTGAAAATAGTACTCCATCCCAGAAAAAGCTGCTCAACTTTGTCTAGATACGGACGTATATAATTCTGTAGACAAAGTTGAGCAGCTTTTTTGGGGACGGATGAGTATCATAAATGTGTGACAGGCAAGCTCATCAAGAAAAGCACTTACATACTCAGTGTCATCAAGAATCACTGCAACACTTTCAGCTCCCAGAACCATATCAAGACCTTTCTGGTGTCGCTGAGTACAGTCAGAGTTTGAAATCACTTTGGAATCAAAATAGACATTACGAGGATCAAGAAGCTTTGCTATTTCAATTGCGTAAGCCTTGTCACCCATGGTGTATATATACATCTCAAACATAGTGCTTGCTTCTTTTAAAAATTTACGCACAAAGGGTCTCAACTTTGTAAGCATTTGCATTCCTTCTAATGTGAACAAGCTTCCATTTGGATCATCTGCATAGGGCATCTTAGTGGTTAACTGTCTACATTCATGGATAAGCAGAGACAAAGTTTTGAAAGGATCAAAGCCAATAATCGTTTACAATATAAGTCTGCATACAGTAGGTGGAACCGTGGAAGAAACTAATCATGTACTCCCTCCGTTCGGAAATAAATGTCGCAGATTTGTCTAGATTCACACATGTATCTACATTTAGTGTGTAGATACATGAGAATTACAAACATACGACACTTAATTTTGAACGGAGGAAGTACAATAGAAGTTTGCATATAGTAGAACAGGTATCACAAGACTGCTGCTTCCATCATATAAAATGCTTTGCTATTTGGGGTAAACAACTATCGCCAGGTTGACTGCTAGGTAATAGCAATATCAACTGTTGCATACTGTAAAATTTTAATCAAAATAACCAGTGATGAGGTACCAGAGATGAAAATAGCAATCTTTAAATGAAACCATATAGGAAACATAACAAAAACAATGAGAGTTGCCATGAGCAGTGACATTCAATTCTGTTCATTATCTGATTGCATGTTCTGTCATGGCCTTCTAAGCTAGGTTAGCGGAGTTACAAGATGATATTGGGAGCATGGATTGGATTGCAAGGGCCGAGGGGGGAGGTGGAAAATCGCCCTTCAAGTTTCTCTGGGCTTGTCCCAGGCGAAGCTTAGAGGCTCTAAAACTTACTTGGGGTTTGAAGTTTTCTTATTTGCATACCTAACAGATTACAGGGACTGGACTTGTATAATAACCAACCTTATGCAATAAGCAGACGCAACAGACTGACTCCCCTAGCACAACTTGGACACGTGACTTACTAAGGGACAAATTCGACTCTAGTAAGGATTCTGGCTAGGATAGTAACTGCCATAGTCACATATACTGTAGACCGGAGGTAGTGCTCCTATGATCATGGTTATAAAATATCACATTGTGTACAGAAATAGCTAAAGGTTCTTAAAACTTAAATACAGATATATGCAGCTTACCTTTTGATGCAGCAGTTTGAATTCCCAGGTTATTTTCAGCAGCAGAAATATCATGGAGTTTTGTCGAGTTAATCAGTGTATGATCCAAGTCTAAAATAAGTATCAGTTTTCTTTCACGCAGTAAGTTCTTCAAATCAGATCCACGTAGTCTGTCCATTTCTGAAGTACCTAGCCTCAAACCCTGCATTTAAATAGCTCCAGTATTCAGAAAATCCTATGGAAGGCATTGTGCAAGCACAATTGAAAACAGAAAAATAATTTAAAATATCTGAAAACGAACTGGAGATATAATGCTAATATTAGCCAAGGAAAATGGGTCTTGTAGGCAAGGTAAGCTGAACAAGGGAACAATCACACCTCTCATGTTAGAGAGAAGGTACGTCTATGTACCTTGTGGACGTAACCAAAAGCAACTCCTGGAACATCTTCCTCGTCTTGCCTTTTCCCACACCTAAAGCAAAGTCCACCGAAAAATCCAGGATGTGGAGGACATATCTTGATTTGAGCATCTTTAGATGAAGCTTCTACAACATATTATTCAATAATTCATATCATCTGCTATACTCGTGAAAATTAAATGATATAGATAGGATATACTGAACTGAAGAACCAACAACTTCAATAAAAAAAGTTTTATATAAGAATAGCTTTTAAACCCTTCGGGGATATTTTTAGAAGGTAAAAAGAAAAGGCATACCTGACTTTTAGGCAACTGGCTAATTTGAAAATAATACATGAGTACATGACAAGGATAGCCAGATTCTGCTATTAACGCAAAAGGCAACGTGCATTTTTTATGATGCAGAAGGAAATAACTTGACTTTAGCATTAGGAAAACCTAACAACCAACAGTAACGCAATCAGCCTTGTCAGCGCATTCAGAAGCCTTTTACTTAAATTTGTGATTTCTACAATAAAGTGTACCTTTTTGGCTTTTTTTATTTGAAACTCCAAACTAAGGTTGACATAAGCATTACAACGCAGCATCTTATAGAATGGCGGCATAAATAATATTTCCTTTCAGTTGTCAACATGACAACACCAATAATCCATGGTGAAGTTGTCAGATGGATGATCACGAGACACTTGTCAAACTAAAACCATAATGAAATAAAGAAACTAATGCATGATCATCTGTATGTTAAACAAAAGTGGAAAATTAATTAGAAAGTTCAGTTGGAAGTTGAGATCAGATGGAAAAGGTCTTCACACATACAAAGGACTCAATGATAATAAGCATAATATATACCTCTTATGAGAATGGGGCCTGGAAATTCCACAGATATCTAAAACATGTACTCCCTCCGTCCTAAAATAAGTGAGTCAACTTTTTGTAGATACGGAGGTATCTATAACTATAATGCATCTAGATATATCAGCATTTAGACAAAGTTGAGTCACTTATTTATGGAAGGAGGGAGTAGCTTACTTATCAATACAATTCTGAAAGACAATTAGTGTTCAATCATGTCCCTTTGAGTTGCTACATTCTTTTGCAGAAACTTGAGTTGCTAATGTCTAATGCTTTGCAAAACGAGATGAACAAGCATACCAATTGCATCTTCATCAGGCCTTATTGTTCCTCGATCTTGGTGTTGTACATCCACTTTACGCCTTTTAGTACTGTATTTTTCGTGGAGTCAGCAGTCAGATCTATAACACAAAATCTACAAAATAAATCATAATTTTCTCAACACAACATCATCCCATGTTCTTGCCTCCAGTTCCATCCTCTTACCCAAGTATTAGGGTCCTTCATCAAGAAGGACATTCTCTCTCCACCCCAAAAACCAAAATCACTGCATCTAAACTATTTGGTGCAGTTGTTTACCAAATGGATGATTTTGTATACTTCAAGGCTTCAAGCTATCTCAATATTGTTGTACCTGATCACTTACAATCCTATCAATTTACTTAACTATTTATTGTGAACTGATGATGTAACACATTCTGGATATATATTAAAGAGGAGAAAAGAAAATGATGGTGACTAAGCCAACCTTACTTCTGGACAAAAAAAATACTCAAAAAGATTCCAATATGCCAACAGAGTGCCTGGTCTGCTGATCCTAAGCTTCAGCAGTTCATAGATTATGCTAAGACACAAATTGTCTAAAATGGCTTACCCTAGCTTCACCTTAGCATGACAATGAAGCTAGGCTGAAGAACTAAGAACAACAACAAACTCGCAAACCAAAGCAGAATCCATTTTCCATGTGAAATGTAAGGCGCGCATATTGTAATGATCAATTTTCATTCTCAAATTAAGTGGGATACCATAAAACATAATCAAGTGAAGCAGACGCTGCTAACATGCTAAGTTAACGAATAGCACTGACACCAACAAAACCCTAGGAAAAAAAAACTGCTAGAGCATCAAATGTTGCACTCGTATACACGAATCCACCAGTCACCACGTTGCAAGTAGAACAGATAAATTGACTCCCAAGCATCTGCCTGACTCAATCTACCACGCCAGATAAAAATGGATTAAATCTGCTGATGACTACACTAAAGTTGCACATTCAACACTAGAATCGTGGAATGGAAGGTCATGATCGCAACAGCCGACCGGTACGAAGTGGGGATTGCAGACCTCGTACCTGCTCTGTCCCGCATCTTCTGCCTCGACCACCGCGTCTTCTTCTTCCTCGTCGTCGCTGCTGGTGAGCGATGTGGCGGGGTCGTCAGGAGAGGCGGAATCGACGGCAGAGGCGAGCTCGAGCTCCGAGTCCAGGAGCGCAGCGAAATCGTCGCTGCCGCTGGAGGACGACGGGGCAGGGGACGGCGACTCGGCCGCGAGGCTCATGGAGGAGGACGCGGAGAGGGGGGAGCGAACAACTCAAGGACTGACAAATCGGCAGCGGAAACGCGGCCTAGGGCGAGCTAGGGTTCCGGATGAGGTCGGGTGAGCGGGACTGAGACGGCGGCGCTAGCGAAGGCGGGAGGGGGACGGCGCGCCAGCGGGCACACCGATGTCGGCGGAGGAACGGGAGGAGGCGAGGATGAGACGGCGAAGGGAACAACGCGAGCCGGCGACAGGGGGATTGGAGGGCGGCGGGAGAAGCGGGGCGGCGGCGCGTGACCGAGGAAGACGGCGGCGCCTGTCCTCGAGGCTCGCCAGTTGTGTGAGTCGGGGCGGCGGCGCGTGACCGAGGAAGACGGCGGCGCCTGTCCTCGAGGCTCGCCAGTTGTGTGAGTCGAGGTGCGGTTGGTTTGTTGACAAACCTAGGTTGTCTATTTTTTGAAAAAGGTTTTGCTAAATTTAAATCCTCTGAAAATGTATGACTATGTGAGGGAATGATAGATAGTCAAGATCTTATCCTATCTATCCTATGCTCAAATGTAGTGAAATCAACCATAGTATTAAAAATGGTTAGTTCTTCGAAATAATTTTAGAACCACACTTTCGCTCGACATTCTCCGAGGGGCCGTCGAGATTGAATTACTCAACAATAAGGGTTATCAGGGGATGATATGCTGAGACGAGCATCTCAACGTTTATGTGCACAAAGTTGATGTGATGATGTGTGAACTAACGGCTTTACGGGGCTGTTTGGATCATGCCGCAGCTATCCCCGCCAAAATTGGCAGGCCAATAATTTAGCGCGGGATTCCGCCGTCAGGATCTCGCCAACACGCTGGTGTAGAAACTGAACAGAGCGACCAAAATATTTTCGTGGTTCGGAAGCTCTGGCGCTGATCCAAACGGATCCAGTTGTAGTAGTCAACGACCAAAAAATTGGTTGGGCAAGGCGCGCGGCCGCAATCCAAACAAGCCATGTGTTACAAACTACTTCCTTGGTTGCACATAATAAGTCGTTTTGGTAGGCTATTTCGGCATAACAAAACATCTTATTATTTAAAACCAAGGAAATAGTTATTATGATGCGAGTTATGACTTTGTACTACTTTATCTAAATATTAGGAGATGCTTTTTGTGTGTGTTTATGTGTGAAAGTCTTCTGGTTGGATAATGTTCGTGCATCACTTCGGGCTCCCGTGATAGCCCACATATACATAACTGATACCCACCGGAATCCTGAGCTATTCTTGAAGGCTTACAAATTGAGTTGGTGCCGAAATGAGCTGAATACTTGTGAATTTTTCTTTTGTCGAAAGTTAGGCGAAGAGAAATGAAATGTGTTCCCACAGTATAGCAACAAAATATCTGATCCACCACCACACCCCCAATTTCCCCAAACATCTGATCCGACATCCCAGGGACCTGAAGGAAAAGAAAAGGTAAACTCACTCTCCCCTCTAAAAACCCCCGATCGCGCCGCGGCGAACGCCGGCGAGATGGCAGCGGCGCTCGCGCAACCACGCAGCGGCGGCGACGACCGCATCAGCGAGCTACCAGAGGCTCTGCTCTCGGACATCCTCTCCCGCCTCGGCACCGCGGAGGCGGCCCGTACCGTCGTCCTCTCCACCCGCTTCCGCGACGCGTGGCTCGGGACCCCCCTCCGCCTCGACGATCTCCAGCTCCCCGCCCCCGCGCGCGGCACGGTGCCTTCAATCGAGCCCTGGACGGCGCGCGCCGACGCCATCACCCGCGCCCTCGCCTCCCACCCGGGCCCCGTCCCGCTCTTCCGCCTCTCCCGCACCACCTTCCGCGGCCGCGTCTCCGCGGCCGAGGCCTGGTTCCGGGACCTCGCCGCCAGGGGCGCCCGCGAGGTCTCCCTCCGCTGCTCCCCCGAGTGGTGCCACGAGGCGCGCGCCGACCCGCTCCTCGGCTCCCCCACCCTCGAGGTACTCGCCCTCGGCAAGTGCCGCCTCACCGACGCCGGGGCCTCCGCCGCAGCCGCCGCCCGCCTCACCGAGCTCACCCTCTCAGAAACCAGCCTTTCCGAGGCCGGCCTTCAGAGCGCGCTCTCCGGCTGCCCCGCGCTACGTACCCTGATGCTCAAGCACGTCCACGGCATCCAACGCATCCGCGTCTCTTCTTGCCGCAGCCTCGTGTTCCTCGGCGTGTGGCATTACAAGCAGCTGGAGGAGATCACCGTGGAGGACGCCCCTTGTCTGGAGCGCCTGCTCGGCAATATCCGTCTGAACGCAGCCATTACCATCGCTGGCGCACCAAAGCTTACTGCTTTAGGCTATGTCGTCGCCAGCATTCCAATGTCCTTCCTCGGAGAGACTGCTCCGGCGGTGATTTCCTTACCTCGGTTGGTTCTTTTCCGTAATTTGTTTTGGCCGAGTGACAACTAATTAAGTGTTTCACTGTGCATTGCAGGGGGTTGACAAGGGTATCCGTGCTCCAATCCAAAGTGTGAAAGTTTTGGCCATCAGTGTCAAGTTCTCGAAGAAGGAGGACATGGAGAAGGCGATAAGCGTACTGGAGTTCTTCCCGTTCTTGGAGACATTGCATGTCCAGGTGATTTCTGAAACTTGAGTTGGTGCCTTGCCTTATTTCTGTGGGTACTAGCCGTCAAATTTAGCTGAACAGAGCTTCATCATTTTGTGCAGTCCTCTGATCCCAGTTATGAGGTAGCTGCGGACGAGAATGACGCCATTGTCTCTGACTACTACCAACAGTGTGATCCCATCAGCTGTCTTACCAGACATCTCAGGATAGTGAGACTGGAATGTGAACACCACAACCGCAGCATGCTTGAATTTGCATGTTTTCTCCTTGCTAGAGCCCATGTGCTGCAGTTTATCAAGATTCAGTCCAGGATGTCTACTAACCAGCAAAATCTGCTGAAGCAAAGCCACATGGCCTCCCTGGATGCTGAGGTTGTGTTTGAGAATGTTAAAGACCGCGAGAGCTTCACATTAGAAGCTGTGACAGCACTATCTGATCCCTTCGACGGTGACACCAATATCTTGGGCTACTAAGTTCACTGTGAAGGTTACTTGTTGATGTTTCACTCTGAAGATGATTGTCATCCATGATGCCCTTGCTGGCCTTTTTTGTTGTTGTTGTGTTTAGTTAATTTCTGAATCCAGATCTAGACTATGATTTATGCTGAACTTTGAGGTTTATGTTGAAGAAGTTCGTGAAGTGACTAGTTTCTTCTGTCTTATCGTTAGTTGATTTTCTGAATGTGGAGTTGTGAACTTTGATATAGGCTGAGTTCTCTGGTTTCACTCTGAAAAAGTGAAAATTGCTTTGTGCGAAGCTGCTGTCAGGACATCTTGTGGTATGTTAGTTCCGAATCTAGACTATAATCGCATCACTGCTTTACTTGTCATTTTGCCGATACCTGGAAATTCTGTAGCTGAAGTTCCTTTTGTGCTTCCTTGTCAGTTCGCATGCAAGTTTAACGTTATCAGCTTTCAATTTGTAGGCCATAGGATCATATTTAGCACTGATATTTTATAAGAAACCATCTCCTTTTAGTTTAGTCCTTAGTTTCTTACTGGCAGTAGGAACCTATAGTATTTGTATTGTTATCTTCCATCTGATCCTTTTGATAACTTTTGGATCTGCGGTTTTCTATTTTCTGCACACTATAATGATTGTCCTCAAGGCATATGCATTTGCATGCTCGCAATCTATGATGGTCTTGTGCATACATTGCTTATCACCACTCTGGAATCTCCTTGAGCACTGATCATGCTAAATGTGGTTATCCTTCTGCTTATTTGCTGAAAATGCATGTGATTGATGTACTTTACTTTTTTTCCAACTGGGATTTCTCCCCTTTCCATTAGTTGCTCAACGGAAAATAACCAGTTTTCCTTACAACTTGAGTACCAAAGCAATTAAATGGGGAAACTGGAAAGAAGAGAATCTAACGGTAGAAAACCCGCCGCATTGGCCTCAGCATGAAGAACCATGCTATGGGGCAAAAAAAAAAAAACGTACCACCTAACAGCACCAAACATAAAAAAAAAAAGGATCCAAGTTCCATCCACATACGACTTATGCCAACTCCAAACACACAAAACACTGGCTGAGATACACATTGTCATTTTTGTTCACCCTTCAGCGATCATCAACCTGCCAGGTACCATCGACGGTGCTGCTGCAGACCTCGATTCTCCACGACCATGATGTCCTCCCGCCAACTCCGAAGCCTTGATCATCAGCTGCTCAGCCCCAACCACAATCAGACTCGCATCCTCAGAACCATACAAACCTGCCCAATAGCGAAGAAACGAACACATAAAAAAGATAGTTACCACATGAGATTGAACTGTATTTTTTTCTCAAAAGTGATCTGGTTCCTGATGTTCCAAATTGCCCAACAAGCAACCGACAACACAAGAATATGGAATCTATGACCATGAGGGAAATAAGCATGCAACCAGGCAACACATTACCACAGGGAAGTAGGGCAAGTATTAGTTCTCAACACCGCACCCAAAGCACCCCAAACTACTCTAGCATGTGAGCAAGAGAAAAAGCAAGTGTTTAGCTGTTTCATTACTGTCGCAGAAGGAAACTCAGAACCTTTCCACTGTCGTTTTATCAAAATATCACGGGTTAAGATAGCATCCTGAAACAACAGCCATCTTCAAGGGAATCTGCCTTCCAAACCCACTTATTACTAGATCCAGCCAAGTCACGTTCCAAATGATGGTTGACTGATTTAGTAGAAAACATCTTGTTAGCAGTTAAACTCCCCACCACCCCATCAGTCAAATTTCGCCTATCAATCTGAGCAGCAGCAAGCTTGATGTGCTCCCATTGGACTACCAATTCAGGGGATAACCTCCTCCTAAACAGAACAATAAACCCACAGTTTAACACCTTCTCAAATGTCCAATCTTGTGCATGACAAATGTCAAAAATCACAGGGAAAGCTTCACAAAGAGGAAAATTATAACCAGGGATCAGGCCGAAAATCTAACCAGGTTACCTTTTAGGCCTTGTTTACTTCTAGTGTATTTATGGGGATCAGAGGGGGTTACTTCGTATCACGGAAAATCCCCACTTGTCCGTTTACTTCTCCGATTTTGAACGAAATAATTACCAGAGGTCCATGATGCGATCTATCCATCTCCGCCCCCCTCAGCTTTGCCACCGCCGCTAGACAGTCCGTTTCCAAACACAGTCGCTCCACTCCCGCCTCCGCAGCGAGTAACAGCGCCTTCCTGCAGGCCAGGATCTCCGCCCTCTCCGGGTCCGTGACGGTGGCCAAAAAACAGCTAGCTCCCCGAAGGAAACCGCCGTGGTGATCCCGCAGAACCAATCCGATACCACCACTCCCCATCCCCGGCAAGAGCGCTCCATCAACATTAGCCTTGATAAACCCTTCCTCAGGCGGGCACCATCTCTCTGTTGGCTTGGGCGTGTGCGGCGCTCCTTTCGGCCTACTAGCCCACCATTCTTCCACTAGCCCCATGGATCCTCTAGCAATTGCATGCATGTCCTCGATCTGGTCCTGGTCTCTCGCCTCATTCTGGGCCAGCCATAGCTGGTAGATGAACATGAGTCCGAGCGCCAGTTCCTTCTCAGATAGCTGTCCCATCCAATCAAGAATCCAGCCTTGCAATTCTCTTGGTCTGACAATCTTCTCCACCGGAGAGGCAAAGGCAAACCCCGATAGTGATCTAAGCGTATCCCACGCACAGACAGAGTGAGGACACTCCCAGAATCGAAGCATCAATGATTCTCTACGGTAACAAACAACACATTGGACCCCTTCCTTGATGTGCCGCCGATGGAGCTCTTCCCCTACTTCCAAACCGTTTTTTATCAATCTCCACATGTGGATCTTCACCTTGCCTGGTACATTGGCTGCCCACAAAGCCAGCCAACCTCTGTGCTCATCGACCGAAGATGATGATGATGCACCAGCAGCCGCATTCCTCTTCTGTTGTGCTCTCAGGTGGTACGCAGATCTGACTGAAAACACTCTGTTTTTGGTGTAATTCCAAGCGATATAATCCTCAGTTCCAGCTCGACCAACGGGTAGCTATTCATCATGTAAGATCGGCTGAAATGCTAGTTTATGGGGGTGGTGGTTGGGAGTTGGCTCTCAATTTCTGAAATACTAGCTTGAATCTTCGCCCCTCGTCCTCTTACTCAGATGCTTTGGTATATGACGACCAATGGAATATTACCTTCAAAATATAAATTGAGAAACTCCTTATGTATGGCCGACATTGTGGTTAGTTCCAGATATATAACTAAAAATCCTGATTTTGAATATACTTCCACCTCTGCACTTTGGGATGTCTTGAGGAAAATCATATTAAAAACTTGGATGTTGAATTGTTGATGATGGCAAATTGGTTTTCTCCCATTGCGCCAAGGCCTTCATTTTCATGACTTCTTCAAAATTCTTCTGGGAAACCCTCTCCCCGCCACTGATAATCTCAACCTCGCTTCCCTTGTTGAGTCTACCTCCTTTGACACGGCAAAAGCCGCCACTCTGATCTACCCTTTCGCCACGGAGGAAATTAGGGATACTCTTCTCTCCATGAATGACAACCCTAGCCTGGGCCCGGATAGCTACGGTCATGCTTTTTTCAAGCGGAACTGGGACCTTGTTAAGCATAGCATCCTAGATTCGCTCACGGACTTCCACTCTCTCTCCTCCGATTTTCTCCTCATCTACAAATCTCACTCCATCCCGATCCCCAAGAAGGTGGCTGGCGGTTTTGAGACCTCTACGATTGTGCGCGAGGCCAACGACTCGCAGCGCCATTGACTTGATGTCATTCCCAAAGCCGAAGCGGCCCAATTTTTCTCTCTATATAGTGTTGGTTTCTCGCTTCTTGTGACGGGGGTTTTAGTAGGTATTTGTGACTTGTGCACGTGCGTTGATGGTATATGGGCTAGGGTTGTTTGGTGGCGGCTGTTGTTGGTATGTGTCTTGAGTTCCGGTTGTATCGGCCCAGTCTTAGGCTTGTAAATGTTTTCTTTATCAATGCATAAAACACAAAGTTTTTTTGTGTGCTTTCGCGAAAACTTAATTGAAGAGTCCATCTCGTGGAGATGAACAATCGAAGAAATGGTTCAAGGTGTGAACATATATGAGGATCAAGAGTCGATGATGGTTGACCATGACTGTATCCGTTGAGCTTGAAGGATATCGCACTTGTGATCATATGATCAAGTGTGTTGGTTACTACTTGATTGTATTTTATGGATTAATCATTTTTCTATGTATGAAGAGAGTGTGCATGTGGATTTGGTTCCATTTAGCGAGATAGGTATCAAGATGATGATGATCTCTCAAGTCTCAAGTGTAAATGGTATCAAGTGTTGATTGCTCGTAAAATTGAGAAAGGGCAAGCTCAAAAGAAGTGAAATGCATGGAAATTTGCTTGAAGCTCATGATATATCAAGTGGTTATGCATAGTCAAAGACTTGAAGTTGGCTTCAAGATACCTCCAAGTACGAATAGAAAGTGGTAAAATGGGCAGGTGAGTGATGTCAATCATGTGTAACAAAGAAATATGTATCTATTATTGATTGCCATCTAGGTGCATTGCATGTTCCGATGAGCTTTGGATGAGGTTCCATACAAGAGTAATCATAAAAAGAAGATTAAAGTAGTCATCATACGGGCAATGATAATGAGAACCTAGAAGAACAACAGTTGTGCAAGTTCACGTTAATTGTATGCAAATCCATGTCAATCCTTAATTCGATAGGTTGCATCCGCACGTTGTTGAGATTGTGTTCGACGCAAGTCGAGTGTTTGTCACTCTTGGAGTACACAACTTCTAGACTATTTTGATAGTGTGAAGCTTGTGACCTATGCGAGATGATTTGTCCACTGTGACCAACATGCCACATTTTATCAGCCATCAACCGTCCGTCCATTCTTTACAGTGGCTAGATGACCTGAATAAAAATTATTTTCAATTAAAAATCCATACAATGTATATCCAAACGAAGTACACAAGATACGGTAAATTCTCAATTTTCATGGTATCATTATCGACGAAATAAAGCCACACCGTAGTAGAAACATTCTTACACATTTTTTTTTTAAATCATTGAACTTAGGGAAGTCCTACCAAAAACTCTTAAAACTGAGAATGGAAAAGAATAAAGACACAATGTAACAGAAAGTTAGCATCCTATTAGAACGAACAGTGTCATCTATCTCACCCTTTTGATGATATGGGTTCGTGACTGTTTGCCACGCGATGTCATTCATCTTATATCCTAATCATATTTGTTTCTTTCACAAGGTAGATGCACATCACTCACCCACGAGCTCACCCAACACGTAATCGACGAGTGAAACAAGCATGACATGCTGAAAACAAATCCGAACCATGAGCAGCATCATACACCCACGCGAAGTGGGCACACTCGCAACAAACCTGACGTGTCTAGAACAGCCCGATCATGTCACACGGCCCAAACAGGATAAAAAGAGGAGGTTAGATGACGTGGCGTAGAAACTTCCAAACCAAACGGCCCACAGAAACCACGCGAGGAAGGCGTCAATACGGGCAAACAAAAGGGGCGAGATCGTAAGAAGGCCGCAGAAGAAGAATTCCCAGCTGCTCTGCGCGCAAAGGTGAGTTTTTTTTTCAGATCCTACGATTCGTCCCAACTCTCGTGCTTATCTTCGGCTCTCCCCCGCGGCCTAATCCACCCCAATCTTTTGATTCAGAAGGTGCGGAGGGTGGTGCCTGGTCCAGATCTCGTGGCCGCCATGGCGGAGAAGTTCGCGGAGTCGGCGGTAAGGATTTTTTTTCCGCGAGCTCTTTCTTCTTCGATGCGCTGTTTGAAGGTCGCTCTTCTGTGTAACTTAGATGTTGGGAAGCGGTGTAGGTAGTGTTCAGATCTGCGTTGACCCCAAAACGCCCAGATCTGGCATTTGCCTCGCCCGCTCCAGCGGGTTATCAAGTCACCGTGCCTTGCCAACCGAGTTGCAGCGCGCGGTGGGCCGGTGGCCACGGCCTTTGCCTGCGTCACCGACGTCGTCGTGGACATTTGCCCATCTTGCGTATTTTGTGTGGACAGATAGTTAGATCTGCAGAACTAGTGCCACAGTTCCATCGTTAACATGTCTTAAGTCATCTCGGTAGTTGTAATTTTAACAGCATACCATGGATTTTATATATACC
Organism: Lolium rigidum; assembly: GCF_022539505.1. Classification (NCBI taxonomy): domain Eukaryota; kingdom Viridiplantae; phylum Streptophyta; class Magnoliopsida; order Poales; family Poaceae; genus Lolium; species Lolium rigidum. Next base: position 148,776,524 of record NC_061514.1, read on the forward strand.
ATAAAGAATGATTGCAAAATGCTGAATTGTTCTGAAATAGCTTTGGTTTTTCACTCGCCAAATGTGGTGATTGTTGACAGCTCTATGTACTTACGTAGTGAGTGTTTGTATATTCGATCAATTTTCTGTTCATTTGGTTGAACCTGTGGCCTATCCCTAGCCGTCTTATGTTAATACCTGAGGTTTGTTTAATGTGACTATATCTATTGTTGGTTTAGCAAATTTACGACACTTGTCTGCAGCTCTTTCAATGATATACATATGAAAATTCGAAAAAATGATATACATATGGCCGTGTAGTTATTGCCTAAATTGAAATTCCACACCGGAAGCTCATTGTTGAACCCATTAAAATTGGCCAGTGTTATGGTGCTAGAGGGCCGGCCGGGGGCCTTGCCCACGGCCGGTGGCAAGAGGGAAGGGATTTCCTTCTTAATTCTTGCTTGATTAGATCGATACATCTCCTCTCCATATATAGAGAGGTTTACTTGACTCCCAAGCAAGGCTTACTTGACCCCTAAGCAAACCCTAAGACTAATGGGCCCAGGCCCATGACATACTCTAACACTACACCCCACCTGGACATGCAGCTCGTCCTCGAGCTGCAACCTAACGACGATTCGACCCCACACAAACCTAACGCCTAAAAAAAACAAGCCCTTTACATCTCAGCCTATTGTATTGACCTGAAATAAGCTAACCCGAATGAGACTCCGACTCTTTATTTTTGACTCCGAACGATAAGGCAAGAATCCTCCGTGTGCCGAACTTGTGCATTTACAGCCCCCTGGATCCCAAGGACACCATCTGGACCAAGGGAGCCCTCGCGGCGGCCGGCGGCGGAATGCAGTGGTGCTACGCGGTGCGCTCCTGTCGGTGACACCATGTCTTCTTGTAGCACCCTACCTTTTAATAAAGGCAAGATACCTGTGTATAGTGCTATTCCCGGGATCACTGATAGCACACACATTACAAAATGTAGTAATCATTGCAATAGTATCAAATTACTACATCGTTGATCAAAGGGTAAAGTAAAACCTTACAAATTGCATAGTCACATGGACTAGCTGAAATAAAAAGTTCGGAATATACACGACGGAAAGTAAAACAGCAATGAGCCTTCATCTTCTTCATGTGCCACAGGCAGTCATGTTGGAATGTAGACTCGAGATCCTACCAAGTACTTGTCATCTGAAGAACCTGCACGTTTGAATATGCAGCCCCACGAATGGAGGTCAGTACAATGATGTACCGGCAAATGACACTTATATGGTGGCAGTTTTTAGGCATGACTATCTACATGATATTTGGCTTGTGGGGTCTTAGGCTAATTTGCATAAAGCCAATTTTTTCCTATATTTTATTTAAAACAAAAAATTTTGAAAATATTTGAATGATATTATGAAATCACACCATGGTTAAATCCTCCATGGGTTTTAGAACAATCACATGGTTACATCTCCCATGAGTTTTCGAAGGTTGATACACAATTTTAAATACATTCAGAAAAGGTGATGAGATTCTTCCGTACATTCCTTGCCTAGGAGCTCAAATTGTCCGTAACCGGGGACACGGCTAAGATCTTAGGTTTAACTCTCGAGAGGTTGTGCACTTTCACCTTACGACCCACCCTTCCCAAGAGAAGAATGAGACAAGATCTTTCAGAAGAAGGTTTCAACCATACTAGCTAGACCCGTTCCCATTGGCCGTCGCCACATCCGCATGTCTAGCAAACAAGTTGGACCTCACAACTTACTTAATCCCGGCAGAGCCCATAATACCATAAGGCTGCACTGGAAGCTATCTAAAACATGGACGACATAATAATCTCTTTAATCTCGAGTGGCCAACCACAAGTGCACTCTCGAGGCGACGACAACCACATGACAAGTACTAGACGAAGTCATGTGGCCCCGAGTAGCCACTCAACATTTGCGCACCCTCGGGCGAAGACAACCACAATGTGGCCCCGAGTAGCCACGTACCCTCGAGCGACGACAACCACAATGTGGCCCCGAGTAGCCACGTACCCTCGAGCGACGACAACCACAAGGTGGCCCCGAGTAGCCGCCCACCAAGCAATTCCATATCCACCCGGGTGTTTCATTAAGGTTGTTAATTTTTAAATTTTCAAACATTCTCATTCAACAAAGAAACAACACTTGGCATTTGATCTTGCGGGCAAAAGTAAAGCATCCTAGCAATAGGTTCGAAGTAGCTACACACTACTAGGGTTTGCTACGCATAGCATAATACTTTACTTTTGAAATCAAATCCTACCATGCATACTAGGTTTCAAAACACTAATGCATATATAAAATAGATAGGATTTGAATGTCACTTGCCTTTTTGGTAATTGGAGATTGTTCACTCCTCTCAACAAAACACGTCGCTCTTCACACGAACTATAAGATAAAAATAGCACAACATAAACACACCATTCATACAACAACAAAATCAAGCAAGGAAAACAACAAGTTATTATTCATTTTATTTTAGTCATCGGATAAAGAAGATATGGCATGAGGCAAGGCTTGCAAGATATGGCTTTGGAGATGGATTTTTGATATATTGAATTACTCAATTAACTCATTTGTAGATTGAATAGTTCAATAAGCCAATAAGATTAAGTGGGCATGAGGTTGAATGCATGATAGGTGTCGGGATTTGGTTCACGGATCATCCAAATGGATAACAAGGGTTTAACATATGGAATATGTAGTAGGGTTTCTCGACCTCGCCGGAGCAAGGTGAAAGACATGTCACACTTACTCAAATAACTTAGTTGTTATTTGAATAACATGGACTAGGATAATATTGTTTGGAGAGATGTGAGCGCGGAACATGATGAATGAACATGATGAATGTGTCTAAATGATATTCATAGGTCGAAGAACGATATTGCGGACCATAGATATAGTGCGAAACAAAGTGTGCGAAATAGACATGTAAAATGTGTAGAATGATCTAGGCATTATACTGATTCCAATAGTATAAAGTTTGTCGAAAACCGACGTGTAGAACTCAAGGTATGGATTTTACAATACACGGTTAGAATTCTAGTGGTGTCCCAAAAACTGTGCGAGAAAGTTTCTCGGATGGAAAAGGTTTCTACACGAAAGTTGTAGAGAACTTAATTGCGAACTTAACAGAGAAAATCTCATCTAAATTTGAGTTGTAGATCCATAGTTACGGAATTTTGAAGTTTATTTAGGTGAGCTAGCTAGCACAAGACACTGATCGATTGGAATATGATGCTTCAACCGGTGGGGTAACACAGTGTCTTGGATATAGATCTAACGGCCTACGATCCGATCGATTCAGGCTAACTCATGCGTGATTCAACTTTCAAAGTAATGGGATGGTGCAGTCTTACACTGGCAGAAACGTGACGTGAAGTCTCGACACTGGCGGGTCGGGCGTTCACGTTTTTGTCGATGCGAGGATTCCACTGCCTGGGAAAATAGAGGACGGGGTGCGGTGCAACTCGTGGAGCTCGATGGAGATGTAGGCGTCGAGGCGCGATTCTTGGAACAGGAGGGAGAGGTGGCCGGAATCATTGCTGTCGATGGCAACCTTCGGGCGATGACTCTCAGGCACGGATCAATATGATGCTGACATTCCTGACCGCCGGTACGGACGGTATGGAAATCAATTTGGTGATCGTCGTGGAAGAACCTCCGGCTGCGATTTCGAAAGAAAGGAAGGCATCATGATATGCACACTGTCCAAATAAAAACGAAGAAGGAAGAACCAGGGCATGCGTCCCTTGGTACCGACGAAAATGATGATGCCTTCGCTATGGCCGGTGGAACAACGGCAACGTGGCCAACAGAGACCATTTGACGCACCAACATGTCCTGGTGGTAGGCGACAGTGAGGGGAGTTCAACGGTAAAAGGAATCAAGCTATAATTGCACATACGTAACATACCGGTCCGATGAACATTGATGATCTCCAGATCAACAGTGACAAAACGGTGTACCACCATGTCCTGGAGGTATCCATTGAAGAGAGGAGTCCTCTGGTACAAGGAATCGTCGAGATGAGCGCTGAGGCCGACAACATCTAGCGATGAACTCGAATTCGAGGCTATGGATGGCATTGGTTGGAACAGGCTGTACAGGGCTTCTCTAGGAAAAGTTTGAGAATGAAAGTGAGAGAGACAACAGAGGGACACGCGGTGCTCCTCTTGGTTTGCATCAATATGGACTGAGGTGGGAGATCGGGAGGGCTATGTCAATCGGTGGCATTCGGGACGCCGGTTTGGTTTGAGCAATTAACACAATAAAAATAGAGAGATAATACCCTGAATAGATTCCCCACTAAATTTGTAATAACTTTCGTATTAAACTCGACAAGAAACGTCTGATAGAATTGATGGGAGAGGCATAAGAAAAGCTACAGCCATTAACATCTAACGTTCCATCTCCTGTACGTGCTCACGTACGAGGAAGACGAGCGAGCGGCCTCGCTGGGGCTCGGTCGGTTGGCCAAATGGGCCACCAAGGAATAAGGTCCAAGAAAAAGGTAAAAGAGAGAAAAAAAAAGTTAAAGGAGTTAAGTTGGAGCTGGCTGGGCCGTTCCGGCCTGGCCGCTCCATTCTTCTTTTCTTTTCCTTAATTTTTCCAAAGTCTTTTTCGAGTACCAAAATTTGTCGAGAAAAATGCAAATGAGATATCATTGAATTCATTATGAAAAATACTTTAATATAAAATAAAATTTGGGACAAAAAATATAAACTTTATAAAATCAAAATTTGACATATATGTCTATGTGGCTATAGTGCCTTCTTAGTGTTTAAAAGTTTTCTAAAAGTAATGACTTTATAATTTTCAAAACCACCGAACAAAATAGGGTATTGTTGGCAAATCTTTTGGAAGACAAGGTTTATGAAAACTCTATTTTTGGAAATATCTTTTCAATAAACACAATTTTTTTCAATTCCTTGTGAAAATACAATCAAGTTCAATCAATCAAGCATTATATTAAAAAAAGTTTACATTCCGAAATTTAGAAAATTCCGGGATGTGACAGACTACCACCCTTAAAAGAAATCTCGTCCCCGAGATTTTAAAAGGCTAGAAAGAAAGAAAAGGTTTGGTTTCATATCTTCTAATAGGTTCTTACTCCCTATTGCTTCTTTTTCGAACATCTTCGAGGAGATTTCCGACGTTAAACTTGCGCTTTGAAAACTTGACACTAAACCATATGTGGTCATACCATCAACTGTATCCATTCTTATGGGAGTACTCATCCTATTGGTATTATCTTTTAAACTCCTTGTGGTACCATCTCCAATTACCATCTCATGCGGCATCTGGTGTAAATCCATAATCCGAGGGTATGGCTTCTACCACCCTTAAAAGAAACTTTTGTAGGTAGTCTTAGGTCTTGGGTTTAGGCTAAGCTTATCTTGGATATGACTTGGCACTGGGTCATGGTTTGAAACACCTATGGCTTATGACTTTTGAGTTAATGTCCACTAGGCAAATGTTTATTCACATATAGTGAACCACATATCACTTCCCAGGGATTTGAGTATGCCTTTTTTTTCATGGTTGGTTTTCTAATCCAAATTGTTGGTTGTTGAACTAACTTTTACACTAAGGGGTCACTCTTCGGGTAATCAGGAGATCAAGATGAGAAAACATCATGACATACGTCTTCTTCTTTTTCTTCTTGGTGTCTTCGACTGTCTTCCACTACCCCTAAACTAGTGGCTAGATCTCCAAACTAAACGTAGTCCTACGCTTGGCAGCACTTGCCTACTATAAGGGTATAATATTTCTCCACCCTAAGGTTTAGGCTTATTCGCCGACATCTCTTTTATAGGTATATCTCTCTAGATTCACAAAGTCAATATTATGAAAGCGAATAATAAGAGTAGTAGGAATGGTGATCAATCCATCCTGCACCCAAATCATTACTCCGTAATTGATTTATTGAATCTCGTATTCTAACACTTGGTCAACCTCACAAGTTTGATAAAATTTCCATGGAGAACTGAATCAATGTTTCAATCCCCATTATTTAATTGTTTTCAAAAATATTTCTATCGATCATTATCTAGGGTTTTGCGTATCTCACATTCCACGCTTATTCATCTTGATAGGAAATATCAAGGTTGGTTTACTAAAGTTGTCTTCATGGAGATTTGCCGAGAAAACAATCTCTGGGTTGGGTATAGATGAGAATAGATAGAAAGGTCGAAAGCAGATTTCCTACCCAAACACATCGGATAAAAGCAAAACATCTTACAAACAACAACTAACAAGCATCAAGCAATATGTTTCAAACACAAACAAACAAGTATGGTCATACCTCAATTTGGTAAGATCAATACTTTGTTACTCTATTGTTGGTTCGCTAAAAGATAACTAATGGTGGTCTACTCTATTCCTATATTGGATGCATCAAGTTTCTATTGTAGTCCTTCGGTGTATCTTCTGGTATTGTGCAGTCTGCATCGAAGTCTTCCTTCAAGTCCTTCATTTGTCTCCCATGCAACACTTCTAGCAAATTCGAAGAATGTCACATGAAGCAGCAGTCCCTCACTTCAGGCACAAGGTCATCATCTCTACTTGATGGTTTTCATGAAGTGGGTCATCTAAGGTGAGAGGAAAACAATTTTGAAGATGGTATAGATGAGAATACAAGAGGTTCACAAAGCAAACATCTTTTTGATTAAAATAGGATTAGACAAAATTTTCATCCTAGGGTCTTCCTATTTCTAATCCAAACCTAGGGTCTCGATCCTACAGGCAACACTATGCTCGATACCATTCAGTAGCACCCTACCTTTTAATAAAGGCAAGATACTCGTGTATAGTGCTATTCCGGGATCACTGATAGCACACACATTACAAAATGTAGTAATCATTGCAATAGTATCAAATTACTACATCGTTGATCAAAGGGTAAAGTAAAACCTTACAAATTGCATAGTCACATGGACTAGCTGAAATAAAAAGTTCAGAATATACACAGCGGAAAGTAAAACAGCAATGAGCCTTCATCTTCTTCATGTGCCACAGGCAGTCATGTTGGAATGTAGACTCGAGATCCTACCAAGTACTTGTCATCTGAAGAACCTGCACGTTTGAATATGCAGCCCCACGAATGGAGGTCAGTACAATGATGTACTGGCAAATGACACTTATATGGTGGCAGTTTTTAGGCATGACTATCTACATGATATTTGGCTTGTGGGGTCTTAGGCTAATTTGCATAAAGCCAATTTTTTCCTATATTTTATTTAAAACAAAAAATTTTGAAAATATTTGAATGATATTATGAAATCACACCATGGTTAAATCCTCCATGGGTTTTAGAACAATCACATGGTTACATCTCCCATGAGTTTTCGAAGGTTGATACACAATTTTAAATACATTCAGAAAAGGTGATGAGATTCTTCCGTACATTCCTTGCCTAGGAGCTCAAATTGTCCATAACCGGGGACACGGCTAAGATCTTAGGTTTAACTCTCGAGAGGTTGTGCACTTTCACCTTACGACCCACCCTTCCCAAGAGAAGAATGAGACAAGATCTTTCAGAAGAAGGTTTCAACCATACTAGCTAGACCCGTTCCCATTGGCCGTCGCCACATCCGCATGTCTAGCAAACAAGTTGGACCTCACAACTTACTTAATCCCGAGCAGAGCCCATAATACCATAAGGCTGCACTCGGAAGCTATCTAAAACATGGACGACATAATAATCTCTTTAATCCCGAGTGGCCAACCACAAGTGCACTCTCGAGCGACGATAACCACATGACAAGTACTAGACGAAGTCATGTGGCCCCGAGTAGCCACTCAACATTTGCGCACCCTCGAGCGAGACAACCACAATGTGGCCCCGAGTAGCCACGTACCCTCAGGCGACGACAACCACAATGTGGCCCTGAGTAGCCACGTACCCTCAGGCGACGACAACCACAAGGTGGCCCTGAGTAGCCGCCCACCAAGCAATTCCATATCCACCCAGGTGTTTCATTAAGGTTGTTAATTTTTAAATTTTCAAACATTCTCATTCAACAAAGAAACAACACTTGGCATTTGATCTTGCGAGGCAAAAGTAAAGCATCCTAGCAATAGGTTCATGGATAGCTACACACTACTAGGGTTTGCTACGCATAGCATAATACTTTACTTTTGAAATCAAATCCTACCATGCATACTAGGTTTCAAAACACTAATGCATATATAAAATAGATAGGATTTGAATGTCACTTGCCTTTTTGGTAATTGGAGATTGTTCACTCCTCTCAACAAAACACGTCGCTCTTCACACGAACTATAAGATAAAAATAGCACAACATAAACACACCATTCATACAACAACAACATATCAAGACAAGGAAAACCAACAAGTTGATGTATTCATTTGTGGATTGTTAGAGTCATCCAGGATAAAGAAGATATGGCATGAAGTGCAAGGCTTGCAAGCATATAGGCTCTTGGAGATGGGATGTTTTGTGATATATTGAATTACTCAATTAACTCATTTGTAGATTGAATAGTTCAATAAGCCAATAAGATTAAGTGGGCATGAGGTTGAATGCATGATAGGTGTCGGGATTTGGTTCACGGATCATCCAAATGGATAACAAGGGTTTAACATATGGAATATGTAGTAGGGTTTCTCGACCTCACCGGAGCAAGGTAGAAAGACATGTCACACTTTACTCAAATAACTTAGTTGTTATTTGAATAATATGAACTAGGATAATATTGTTTGGAGAGATGTGAGTCGCGGAACATGATGAATGAACATGATGAATGTGTCTAAATGATATTCATAGGTCGAAGAACGATATTGCGGACCATAGATATAGTGCGAAACAAAGTGTGCGAAATAGACATGTAAAATGTGCAGAATGATCTAGGCATTATACTGATTCCAATAGTATAAAGTTTGTCGAAAACCGACGTGTAGAACTCAAGGTATGGATTTTACAATACACGGTTAGAATTCTAGTGGTGTCCCAAAAGCTGTGCGAGAAAGTTTCTCGAATGGAAAAGGTTTCTACACGAAAGTTGTAGAGAACTTAATTGCGAACTCAACAGAGAAAATCTTATCTAAATCTGAGCTATAGATTTAAAGGTTACAAAGTTTGCAAGTTTATGGACATGGGATGAGCTAGCACAACTAGACCGATTCGATTGAAATATGAGACTGTCCGGTTCAGTTAATTGGGTTAAGCGTGGTCTGTCCAATTTAGATCTAATGGTCTAAGACCTGACTAATCTATGCTATACAGAACGATCCAACTGATGAGTGCGCTGGCAACTTACGGTAGAACCGTGATTGACGTTGACGATGAAGACGGTGACGGTGGTCGGGTGTGGACAGCGTTCATGATGATGAGGCGGTCACGCGGGTGTGGTTGCCTGTCTTCGGCTGCTCCTCCGGTATGTGAAAACCTGCTTGAAGTCTCGGCCTAAGAGTTCGCCGGGTGCTCGTCACGAAGAAAATCAAGAAGCAAAGAACATAGAAAGACACATGCAGGCTTGAGTCGGCTCAGTATACAAATGAATCGATCTGTGATACTTGTGAGCCGTACCGGTGGCCGCACGTATCTCTGCTGCTCGGGAAGATGATGACGACGGACTGGAACGTGGTCGAGAGGCAGCGCGTCACACGGTCATGACGGTGTACTCTCTGCAAAGACTCCTTTCTCGAACCGGTGGCGACGTTGCCGACAACGGTGACTCGGGCGGGACGACCAGCGACAATAATACAACGCATGACCTTGTCCAGGAGGTGGACGACCATTAGAAATTTACTCTGGTAAAAGGAATCGAAGAAAGGATCAATGTACGTGACGTACCAATCCGACGAACTTCGAAGACGTCGCGGCCAACGACGACAACTTGATGCACAATCATGTCCTGGAGGTAGCCCTTGACAAGGGGATTCTTCTGGTACAAGGAATCGTCGAGATGAGCGCTGAGGCCGACAACATCTAGCGATGAACTCGAAT
>NC_061514.1:148786614-148827631 GCF_022539505.1 Lolium rigidum
CGAGGCTATGGATGGCATTGGTTGGAACAGGCTGTACAGTGGCTTCTCTAGGAAAAGTTTGAGAATGAAAGTGAGAGAGACAACGAGAGGGACACGCGGTGCTCCTCTTGGTTTGCATCAATATGGACTGAGGTGGGAGATCGGGAGGGCTATGTCAATCGGTGGCATTCGGGACGCCGGTTTGGTTTGAGCAATTAACACAATAAAAATAGAGAGATAATACCCTGAATAGATTCCCCACTAAATTTGTAATAACTTTCGTATTAAACTCGACAAGAAACGTCTGATAGAATTGATGGGAGAGGCATAAGAAAAGCTACAGCCATTAACATCTAACGTTCCATCTCCTGTACGTGCTCACGTACGAGGAAGACGAGCGAGCGGCCTCGCTGGGGCTCGGTCGGTTGGCCAAATGGGCCACCAAGGAATAAGGTCCAAGAAAAAGGTAAAAGAGAGAAAAAAAAAGTTAAAGGAGTTAAGTTGGAGCTGGCTGGGCCGTTCCGGCCTGGCCGCTCCATTCTTCTTTTTCTTTTCCTTAATTTTTCCAAAGTCTTTTTCGAGTACCAAAATTTGTCAGAAAAATGCAAATGAGATATCATTGAATTCATTATGAAAAATACTTTAATATAAAATAAAATTTGGGACAAAAAATATAAACTTTATAAAATCAAAATTTGACATATATGTCTATGTGGCTATAGTGCCTTCTTAGTGTTTAAAAGTTTTCTAAAAGTAATGACTTTATAATTTTCAAAACCACCGAACAAAATAGGGTATTGTTGGCAAATCTTTTGGAAGACAAGGTTTATGAAAACTCTATTTTTGGAAATATCTTTTCAATAAACACAATTTTTTTCAATTCCTTGTGAAAATACAATCAAGTTCAATCAATCAAGCATTATATTAAAAAAAGTTTACATTCCGAAATTTAGAAAATTCCGGGATGTGACACTTCTCCCCGCCGGCTGACTGTCGATGTCGCAGACTTGGAGGTCGCTGCCCGCGGGAAAAACAGCATGTCCGCCGCCCGTGGGGCGAACCGCACGCCCAAGATCCCCGACGCAGCGGACGAGATCGAGGTTCGTTGCGCAACGATGCGCAACTTGGAGGAGCTGCAACCGCGGATCACGCATCTCCCGCACACGCCGACGCGCTAGGAGGCCGCGCGCGGCAGCCTGCGGCTTCACCGCCGCCGACACGTGGCGGATAGCGATCCAAGCCGAAGCGGTGACGGCGACGGAGGAAACGGACTCGGTGGCGGGGCATCTCGGGCGGTGTCGATGTAGAGCCCGTGGCCAAGGTCGCTCCCACACCGCCGAAAGGCGAGGGACGGCGTCGGTGGCGGCAGCGGCCGCTCATCGCGGTGTTGGTGGCGACGGCGGCTGCTCGGCGCTGCGGCTGCCCACCAAACGACGGGGACAACATCGGTGAGGACGAGCAGCTGCGGCAGCGTTGGTGGCGGCGGCGGCGCTGGCGTCGTTGCTGCGGCATCCCGGTGGGGAAAAAGGCGGCCGGCTGCCGGAGAAGAGGGACCCCGGCGCCGAGGTAGGGCCCGGCCCGGAGATGGTGGACGGCGGCGGCGGGGACCGCAGCGAGCCCGATGTCGGGTGGCGGCGACGACAGCAGGCAGCGTCGGGCTGCCACGGCAGCAGCGCGCCGCCGGCGGCGGCGGCCCGTAGGGACCGGCCGGAGAAGAGGCGGATCTCCCGGACAGCGGTGGTGAGATCGCGGATTGCTCCGGCGATCTCCTCCGAGGTGAGGGCGACGGAAGCGGCGCGGTGGAGGTGGCCGGCACCGGCCTGGGCGGGGCGCCGGTGGTGGTGGCCATCGGGCCAGTGGTGGTGGGATGGCTGGACATGATCGAACCTGGAAAGCTGATACCAAGTGTTATGGTGCTAGAGGGCCGGCCGGGGGCCTTGCCACCGGCCGGTGGCAAGAGGGAAGGGATTTCCTTCTTAATTCTTGCTTGATTAGATCGATACATCTCCTCTCCATATATAGAGAGGTTTACTTGACTCCCAAGCAAGGCTTACTTGACCCCTAAGCAAACCCTAAGACTAATGGGCCCGGGCCCATGACATACTCTAACACTACACCCCACTGGACATGCGGCTCGTCCTCGAGCCGCAACCTAACGACGATTCGACCCCACACAAACCTAACGCCTAAAAAAAACAAGCCCTTTACATCTCAGCCTATTGTATTGACCCGAAATAAGCTAACCCGAATGAGACTCCGACTCTTTATTTTTGACTCCGAACGATAAGGCAAGAATCCTCCGTGTGCCGAACTTGTGCATTTACGGCCCCTGGATCCCAAGGACACCATCCGGACCAAGGGAGCCCTCGCGGCGGCCGGCGGCGGAATGCGGTGGTGCTACGCGGTGCGCTCCTGTCGGTGACACCATGTCTTCTCCCCGCCGGCCGACTCGTCGATGTCGCGGACTTGGAGGTCGCCGCCCGCGGGAAAAACAGACATGTCCGCCGCCCGTGGGGCGAACCGCACGCCCAAGATCCCCGACGCAGCGGACGAGATCGAGGTTCGTTGCGCAACGATGCGCAACTTGGAGGAGCTGCAACCGCGGATCACGCATCTCCCGCACACGCCGACGCGCTAGGAGGCCGCGCGCGGCCAGCCTCGCGGCTTCACCGCCGCCGACACGTGGCGGATAGCGATCCAAGCCGGAAGCGGTGACGGCGACGGAGGGAAACGGACCTGGTGGCGGGGCATCTCGGGCGGTGTCGATGTAGAGCCCGTGGCCAAGGTCGGCTCCCACACCGCCGAAAGGCGGGGACGGCGTCGGTGGCGGCAGCGGCCGGCTGCTGCGGTGTTGGCGGCGACGGCAGTCGCTGCTGTTGCAGCTGCCCACCAAACGACAGGGACAACATCGGTGAGGACAGCAGCTGCGGCAGCGTTGGTGGCGGCGGCGGGCTCGCCGTTGCTTGCGAGCATCCCGGTGGGGAAAAAGGCGGCCGGCTGCCGGAGAAGAGGGACCCCCGGCGCCGAGGTAGGGCCCGGCCCGGAGATGGTGGACAGCGGCGGCGGGGACCGCAGCGAGCCCGATGTCGGGTGGCGGCGACGACAGACAGCAGCGTCGGCTGCCACGGCAGCAGCCGCCGCCGGCGGCGGCGGCCCGTAGGGACCGGCCGAGGAAGAGGCGGATCTCCCGGACAGCGGTGGTGAGATCGCGGATTGCTCCGGCGATCTCCTCCGAGGTGAGGGCGACGGGAAGCGGCGCGGTGGAGGTGGCCGGCACCGGCCTGGGCGGGGCGCCGGTGGTGGTGGCCATCGGGCCAGTGGTGGTGGGATGGCTGGACATGATCGAACCTGGAAAGCTGATACCAAGTGTTATGGTGCTAGAGGGCCGGCCGGGGGCCTTGCCCACGGCCGGTGGCAAGAGGGAAGGGATTTCCTTCTTAATTCTTGCTTGATTAGATCGATACATCTCCTCTCCATATATAGAGAGGTTTACTTGACTCCCAAGCAAGGCTTACTTGACCCCTAAGCAAACCCTAAGACTAATGGGCCCAGGCCCATGACATACTCTAACAGCCGGCGACGCGCATTGTTTTGCTGTTTTAAATCAATATGTAGTTTCAGACGCTGCTAGATGTTCTGGATATTCCTGTGCATCTTTGTGCCAGTTAACCTTGCATATCTCACATAAATTATTTTTTTAAAAGGAAGATTTTATTGTTCTCCTAACCTTAAATTGGTTACTATAAGTTGACCACTTAGATTCACCCATCTTATTTCACTTCACTTCAGCCAGGGCTACTTGTATTCCTAGATAGTGCAGTTGTGAGTGTAGCAACATGCAAATATAAAAATGTCAGCCTTATTAATATGTTCAAGTTAAGATTTTTTTTTGTGCTGTTGTCAAGTTGTGCAACTGCAGACAAGATCTTAGTAGTGGAAGCGAATTGTTATATATTGGAAGCGATCATTGATAAAAGCTGCCAATTAACATTGTTTATGAAACTCTGAACATACCAAACTGTTCAGTTTGTGTCTTTTTTTTGTTAACCTTCTGCAAGCTCCATGAACTTAAATTTTCTGTTTTTTCCAGTATTGATTGTAGCTTCTGATTGGTTGTCTCCTTGTCTTCAGAACAATGTAATCGTGGAAGAGGCTAGCAAGGGCCTGAACCCTGCAATGATAGTCCTGCTTGTGGTTGTGAGCTTCCTGCTGCTTTTCTTTGTTGGGAACTATGCGCTCTACCTGTATGCGCAGAGGACGATCCCTCCAAAGAAAAAGAAGCCAGTCTCCAAGAAGAAGCTCAAGAGGGAAAAGCTGAAGCAGGGTGTTTCTGCACCAGGAGAGTGAAGAGATCCATCAGTCCCTCATGTTAATTACTCTTATCCTGGGCTCCTTTTTTACCTGATAAAAATATACCAGCTGGAGCTGCAGTGTTCAGTGTCTGTTTATGTAGAAGCTTTGTGTTAAGTGGTACATTGGTCTTGGACAACTTATTTCGGCGAACTGATAAACTTTAGCGTAAATTGAGCTGCTCTGCTGTTGCCGGTTTATAGTTTTTGTCTTTAATTAAGAAAGAACTTTGCTGGTGATTGTTTGTGCCTATCTTGTGAAACTTGTGTAGTGTTTTGCATTCTGTCTTGTTGTAGTCATCCTTCTGTCTATAACTCTTCAAATTTCATGCTGCCAAAATATATCTTCACAAGGCCAGTTCAAAATTATAAAAAAGAGCCAAAATGGTTAGACCGTTTTCATCAATGTTATTTTCTTCAGTGTATCCATTTCCCAGGCTTCTGATTTTGTTTGGGGAATGATTTGTTTGTCTTGGATTCAAATGGGACTACCATGGAAATGCCGGAAGAATGTATCCCCGTTGTAGCCTCTTGAGTCGTTGCAAACTATATAAACTCCAGGTCATATGAAAACTCTGAATGAGATTTACAACCAAAGTTGATGCGTTTGCCGAGTCTACAACCCAAGTTGATGCGTTTGCCATTATTGACTCAAGATTTTTCTTTTTTGTGAATGACTCTAGATTACGTGGAGATACCAAAAAGTTAACTTCTAAAAGTCCCTTCAATTCAGCTTTCCCAACAACTTATACACTACGAAAAAGCTAAATGTTACCTAGTTCTGTTCGTGTGGTAGAGTTCTACTCAAATTTGTTGAGGTTGATCCAAGAAAATAAGGTGGTTAAAGAATTATAAAAATGATTATCTCCTTTTGAAATGAAGTCATTTTAATGTTACTGCACAAATCGATACTTGGCTGTCAATACGAATATAAACATTCTCCCGAGTGCCTGGGGACACAACTTCCACAAAATCCAGAGTTTCACGGCTACTCCAACCAAACGAATTTTCAGGTTTCCACAATTCTTATCTCACAGCTGCTGTTGTCCCAACAGCTTTTATAAAATCTACAGTCCAACCAAACACACCCTATGTATCTAACTTTGTGGATGGCCAAAGGCAATGATGTGAACTCCATAGCTTCCACCCCCCCTTGACTGGCTGGTTAACTTTGTGGATTAAGATGATGAATTTTCCCATGAATCTATCTGCCTAGCAGATTAAGCTGAGAGTGGCCATCTCTCCCTTCCTCTCACACCCATCGATCGATCAGCTGCACCAACTCAACTACGAAAACCGACGCCCAGTCCAAAGGCATCTCCAGTGCAGTGACGACTGACAGACGACAACCCACACCACACGGGCACACGGCACACCACAGTAGTATTTGTGTATCTTCCAAGCCTCGCGTTGCCGACGGCTTGTCCCCCTCGCCTTCCTATCTAATTCTCAGCTGCCGCAACGCTTCCTAGCTTTAGGCCTTTTAGCTAGCCAGTAGACGCTCAAAAGGAAGCTATGCCCAACGGCCCAAGTGGTATGGTACCTAAAACATACACAAGCTAGGCGACATGCATGGATGCGTCGGCTCACCAGAATCACTTCCCCCGCACTGCACTGCTCCGGTCCCGAATTCGATCGAGCTCAAGCGCCAGAGAAAGAGAGGAAGAGTTACTTGCACTCGACCCCAGGCCACGACAGACAGAGGGCTAGCTAGCTCACCTAACGCCAACTGCACAAGTGCAGATAACAATACGGCGACAATACAGTACGTCCAGCCGAGATGGTTTCTGACAGAAGCGATCGTTGGGGGTTCGGCGCACGCACGTACGCCGGCCGCTCGCTCTCCATCGATCGCCCCCACATGCATGCGATGCAATGCAATGGCCAGATTTTTCTTTTATGCAAAGGCCAGATGAGATGGAATGATGCCTGGGCCTGGCTTTAGATCATTATATCCCCTTTGGCTAGCTTTACCCCCTGTGCGACGCAGCCGTTTCACCCTCCCCTCTCCCTTTTATACACTGATCGATCGCATTCGTATGTGGCCATGTTGCACGTTGCTTAGAGACTCGGCATGCCAAGGCTAGCTAAAAGCGACAGGGAGCTTGTGGCTAGCAGCCGGTTGGTGATATAAGTGGCCGGGTGCCTGGGAAGAGAGGAGGAGGAGAGAATAAGCAAACGAGCTAGCTAGCCAGAGAGGGTTGTCGTCCTGCAAGAGAGTGAACATCTCGTCGATCGATCACGTACGAGCTTGCGAGGATGCAGGGCGATGTGGCGGGCGGTGATCAGCAGCCGATGCAGATGGTGCTGCGGGTGAAGCACCCGTCGTCGCTATCCTCCTCGGAGGAGGGAGCGGGGGAAGGCGAGGGGTCTTCCCGGTCCGCGCTCTCCGTGTTCAAGGCCAAGGAGGAGCAGATCGAGAGGAAGAAGATGGAGGTCAGGGAGAAGGTCTTCGCGCAGCTCGGACGCGTCGAGGAGGAGTCCAAGCGCCTCGCATTCATAAGACAGGTACGTACGTGATTCGGTCACCAGGCTACTCGATCTTCCTGACTACCGGCGTGCTCGTACGTGTAGCAACTAGCAAGCATGTCAACACAACCACTGGCAGTGGCAACTGCTGTTACCGGTAGTCCCGTACAGAACT
The DNA here is from genome assembly GCF_022539505.1 of Lolium rigidum. Lineage (NCBI taxonomy): Eukaryota > Viridiplantae > Streptophyta > Magnoliopsida > Poales > Poaceae > Lolium > Lolium rigidum. The sequence goes on from NC_061514.1 coordinate 148,793,587, forward strand.
ATGCTGCCGTTTCACCCAAGGACCGTATGCCGTTAGTACAGTTGGTTCGAAAAGATAGTCGGATTCCAACCCATGGAAGATTTTCTTATAAAGTCTTATCTGGTCAAAAGAAATTAATTCTCCAAAAAAGTTATAGATTTCATTCTTGTACCATAACTTTATAGGATTTCTAACGAGAGGTTAGACTTCTTGAAAAATTTCTTCCTAGCGAGACACCTATGTCATAGACTCAATCAATATCTGTCGAGAATTCCTGCATTTTTCCTGTGGTGTTGGGCCTCTTTGATTCAAATGATATGCATAGGTATCTTTAAGGACACAAATCATTTTGAATTTTTTATGGTGGATATGTTTGATTTGTAGGATTGAGTTTCATAGATATTTTTTTCTAAGAAATTCCTTGCATTGAATTTCATAGGAAATCTGATAACCACTCATAGCTTTTCTTCATAATCTTTTGCTTTTCCTTGATGGAATCAAAATAGTTTGGTGCATATAAAATTCAGTAGGATATAGGTGGGCATGACATTGCAATCTATTTTTTCTTCTTTTTCTCTGTTTTTTCTTATCATACGAATCAAATGGGTTGTTACCGTTTTATCTTGCGGGTTTCCTACTTTGCTGATTTTCATATCCTATGAATCAGAGAGTACACCTATACTACGAAAGTACGATCAGTTAGTCCAGCTCACTGCAAACGAATTCGTTTGTAAAAGAAAATAGTTCTTGCGGAATCATAATTCTGAATCAAGTTAGGCCATGACCATGTTTCATGAAGTTTTCACTACTAGATAAAGCTTGTAGAAACTAGATAAAGCTAAGAATAGGCAGAAAGGTAAAAAAAAAATCCGAATGACCAAATGCGAAAACTAGATAAAGCTTGTAGAAACTAACTGTGTTGGCCTCAAGCTATTAATTGCTACCGTGTTGGCCTCAAGCGACTAGAGGCTACCGCTTCACCCTCAAGCGGGCCAAACCCACTTATCGATCTAGACTTGAGCAATTACTGCATATCGCTTAGCAAAAGAGGTGGTGTATTACTTTTTGGATTTTTTGAATATTATAAACATCACAGTTGCAAGATGTGTTTCACCAATATAAGCATCATGGGTGCCTTTTTGTTGTGCATACTCTTTTGGCAAATAGGTCCAAGTGAGACAGGCCCCTTAAGAGCCCATTGGAGTCTAGCCCAACCTTATTTTGGAGAGGCAAGGCCTGATTTACAATGCTTTAAGCATCATGCACCTTTGTGTGTTTCGAACACCTGTAGTGTGTGTGCCAAATAACGAAGACAAATGTTAATCTGGCTTTTAGAACCGCTATGCAACGTTGTGGCACACGGTGAAGCCCTGGCCCAAGAAAATGCATGCAAGCAAATGCAAGATGTTGCAGTTGAACCTAGTGAGCTCGGCCGAGCTCTAAGACCATGCACTATGTAGTGGGAAAGCGAACCATGGTGGCTCTTGATTCGGTTCAATACATAGCAGGGCATCGATTCATGATGTCTGACAGAAAAAGCGACTCAAGTATTTGGTTCGACTCATTCCAATAAAACAATGATATCTGTACTGTTTAGTGCATGCATGGAAGGAAAGAGTGAGGTCTGCGTCCAAGCAAGGGATAAGAAAGAGAGTTTAATAATCTCAACTGGACCCTATTGCTACAGTTTGGTGCGGTTCCATACATAGTAGAAAATTGGAGACCGGTTCAAGTCTGACAACCTTTTACAATGAATCGGCGCTACATAGTGTATGGCCTAATAAGGCCCAAGCACTTCCTAAGAGACTGCATTCTTGCACAAGTTGTGTGATCGTACCAAAACTATTTCATCTGAAATGTTACGTCATAAATCAAATGTTTTTTTTGTAGGAGCTGGAAGGGATGGCCGATCCTACCCGGAAGGAGGTGGAATCGATTCAGAGGCGGATCGACACGGTTAACCGCCAGCTCAAGCCTCTCAGTAAGAACTGCGTTAAGAAGGTGAAGGCAGAAATACTTCCTGAAAATACATATCTTTCGATAATGACTTCCTGATACATAATCAAAACTTTTAAAAGTATATCCTAGAACAATCTGTTATGTGATACTGTATATTTCCAACTGACATACGGCTTTGATGATCTTGGTTTTTTTTTTAAAAAATAACAGGAGAAAGAGTACAAAGAGATTCTTGAGGCTTACAACGAGAAGAGCAAGGAGAAGGCGCTGCTTGTCAACAGGCTAATAGAGGTGAGCTGAATATCACCATCTTATCTATCTTCAGTGAAATACATGTTTTTTTTTGAGGGAAGTGAAATACATGTTTTTTTTGCGGGTAAGTGAAATACATGTTGATTGATCACTGTACTCGATTCTTCACCTGGCGAACCTTCAGACATGTATATTACGTTTTTTGTAAGAAAACTTGTTAATTAACATAACCTCTGCCTCTCGCAGCTGGTGAGCGAAAGCGAGAGGATGAGGATGAAGAAGCTTGAAGAGCTGAATAAGACAGTCGATTCGCTCTACTAGACAGACGACAGTTAATGTTAATTACCCCGGCCTGCCGGGAGCTTAATATCTCTGTGCAATCTTCGTCCCATGGATTTGTTCATGTTCATGCATGTGTCAGCTTATTGTAACCTTCGATGTCGTGAGCGATTCTTGTTGACTTTCCGTTTCTTCTGATTAACTGGTTTGAGTCTTGTTGCACTGTCAGTGTCGAGTAAAACTGACGTATTTAAACGAAAGGGGCCAAGGAACAAGACTGATTGGAAAAAGATGAATACGACGGCGTGTGTCAACCATTGTGGTTTGTATTTGTTAAGTGGTGTTCGTCCGTTGTCGTCGTTGTTAGCTGTAGCTAAACAGAGTGTGAGAAATTCATTATTCCATTAGCAGTGGCTAGTTATTGCTAGAAGGGCAGTAATACTACCTAGCGCTGTCACAAAAAGGGGAACTAGATTTTGCTGCAGGGATTCTGATTTCAAGGATCACCAGCTTAACCTTATTGATCCTGCAGATCTAGCCTCCCTCCCCTGTTCCTTTGAGCTCCTACAAACAAGCCTTCAGTTTTGTCTCTGAGCCATCAGTCATGGTTAGTAACCACCCCCACTCATATCGAATTTGTTAGGTGGCTGCTGCTAACCAGGAGGTTAGGACGTCATGTTCAGCTGGAAAAGTGTATCGACTCGATCTATGTAATGTTTAATTAGTCCCCAGGAAATGAAGAGTGCTGCTTCTAGCTAGGCAGCTGCAGGTGGCTGGTACCTAAGAGAGATGGAACCATGATGCTGATAGATAGGAGTGGATCAAAGATGAGACATGCCACATGAGCCCCAGATGATTGGAACACGCAAAGTTGCAAGCCATGAAGCCACATTTTTGGCTCCATTCATGCCGGCCCCTGTACTAATGTCTACGGACCAGCTTGTACCATAACCACGGATAATTTGACGCAAGTAGCACGTACTTGATACTCCAGCCATCACGCCATTAAGTTGTTCAATTAATACGTGCATGCTTAGGTGAGTACTTAGCAGCCTCCCCATCAGGCAAATGTCATGTCACCCATCTGTAGATTCACTACAAAATTGATGTTAATCACTTCAGTAAGTACACACTGCACAGTGACTGTGTGTTGGCTATTGCACTGCAGACAGTACCAGTGCGTACTATTACAGCAAACAAAGAAAGGAAATGCGGTCTGATTATGACGATTGGGCATCACACATCAGTTTGTAAGAGAGCTAATAATCGGCGCGCCGTACTGGACCCAAACTAGTTACTAGCAAAAGCTAGCACTGGGTGGAGTCGGGTGCGTATGTACTGTAGATGCATTGCATCAATAATGCAATTATGCCCAGCTACCAGCTTCGCGGAGCAGGCAGAGATCAAAGCTGGAAGTCATGACGGCCGAAAACGAACTGCAGTCATGTTAACACACGTACACGGTCCAGTACAATAATGTTGTGTTTGCTATCTCTAGTGCTGCTAATAGTAGGTGATACAGTGACAAGTACGTGGAATGGAGACATCTCATGCAACAGAGATAGTACAGGTTCAATACAGCAAGATGGGCAATTGAGAGTAAGATGGGTAGATATCCTCCGCAAATGAACGCTGGGAGTAAATATCGAGAAATGGAGTGTCAAAGATTAACATAATGTGTTTTTGTTGCTTCCCTAGCATTTTCTTCTTTTCAAACTTTCGTTAATTGTATGGTGTGGTTGCTACTAATATAGCCAAGCGAAAACCTATTTCCAGAAGAAGGAAGATCGAGAAATGAAAACAATCTCAAAGAACTCTGGCGCTCCACCATCCAACCGTTTGGCTAGAGCGGAACCAAGGATTTTCAGCCAGCAGGTTCTTTGTTGTGGCCTTGTGGGCGTTATCTCGGCTGTTCGAAGGGAAATTGATCAATGGCACCTTGCTGCCGTAAAATCCCTCGAGCACCCCGTTGGAGATTTACCGGGAGATTAAACCCTTTCCTCCCTCAGATTTTCTATTCATTTTTCATTCTTTTTCGGGTTCTCCTTAGTCCTTAGCCGCTTGTTGTTGGGAGAAAATCGGATTTGCAAAGGACGTTTTCCTATGTGAAGTAACAATCTTTGAGACATTGGAAATACGAAGATTAATAAGGAGAAAATAGCAAACATAAATAGAAAAGCTTAAAGAATAGTCAAGAAGAGGAAAGAAGAATAAGAAGCCAGGGCACGAAGCCCATTAAGCCTATTAGAGCATCTCCACTGCACCCGCAGAGCCCCCAACCCCAAACGGTTTTATGGGCGCTGGAGCCAATTTTTCACCTAGCCGTCCATCCAAATTTATTTTTGGCCGCCAAAGGTCATTTCTACGTCGTTGCTCCCAGGCCGAGCCCAACCCAAGAGAGGGCTAGCGGTTACCTGTGTGCGGCCCACCTGCCAACCACACAATAGCATTGTCCTTGAAGCCTTGTTTCAGACGCCGCCGTACTGGTGAATGTCGTCGTGCGGACGAGCCGTCACGTCAAACTAACGGACGCGTCGCCGTAATGGCGAGCCACACACGCGCCTTCCCGGAGCTTCCCTGCGATTTCCCGCCTCGTCTTCCTGCCTTTCCTCCCCTATAACTAGTGTTTCCCGCCGGTTTGTCACCCACATCGCCATTCTCAAAGAGAAACAAAACCCTAGCCAAACGAGCTGAGAAACCCTAGCGTCCACACTCCATGGCTGAGAGATTCGAAGGCGACCCCGCGGCGGGCAACGGCTTCGTCCGCCGCACACTCCACGAGTGGGAGGCGCGACTGATGTACGAGGCAAGGTACATAGCCCCGCCCGACATGCGCTGCCCCCTTCTGCCGCTGCAAGCTGAGCCGAACCCTCAAGGAGCCGAGTAGCGAGCGGCAATCCAGCATGCCTGGGAGCGGTTACCGGAGGAGCGACGGGTAGATCTACGTTGGGATACCGACAACTACGGGACCTGGTACGCATATTTCCAGGCGTGGTGCGAGTTGCGGCTCGCGGCCTATGACGGGGAGGGAGTGCCACTGAAGAACTAGAACGTGGAAGTTCAGAGGATCTGGTGAGGTGTGCTAGGGAGGACCAAGGACGCCGTCCTCGACCACATCGAGGCAGGTAACCACCCGCCGCTGCAGTACCTACCGCATCTGGACTACCACTGAGCGCCATGGCGGATTGCTGAAAATACGAGATGTCGCATAGAGGGGGGTGAACATGCATTTTTAAAAATATTACGGATTTGTCTTGTAAGAATGTTGAATTAAACTAACGTTTATTTTACAAGAACAAAATCTAAATATGTTAGGCTCAACTAAGTGCAACAATAACAACCTAGATAAACAAGATAGACACAAGATATAAGTAACACAAGTGATAGCAAGGTATATGTACTTCAAGTGACGAGGCGGTTCCTCGGCAATGCCCGCCATGAGGGGCTTGGGTTTTAGAGAAAGGCGACGACGGAGGTTCCGGGAGCGAGGCGGTACACGATGTACCCAGGTTCACGTCCCCGCGGTGGAGGATCGCTACGTCCTGCTAGCAATCCACTATATGAATATATGGGTACAGGGGGCCGCCATAGGCGGAGTTGTTGGATCTAGTCTAGTTCTAATCCGCGGGTTGCGGTTTCTAGGCGTGTCGCCTCTATGATTATGTTTCTGATTGTCCGTGTCCTAAGGGGTGCCCCTGCCTGGCTTTATATATCAGCCAAGCTAGGGTTTACAAGAGTCCTAGTAGGATTCATATTGGAGTCTTCTTTCCTTGTAGTCCAAGTTGAGGCGCGTGTAGGTCCAGCTTGTCGAGTCCTTGTGCTGGTCCATCTTCATAGTTTGCACCGGGTATGGCAATGTCGAGTACCCGAAGGGTTATGCCCACGTCAGTAGCCCCCGAGTGTCTGGCCGAAGTGAAGCTTCGGGCAGGGACTAAAGTTGTCTTCGCCGAATGTCTTGATCATCCGTTGAATCTTGTGCTTGATGTAGAGTCGGAGTTGCTTTCTGTCGGGTGCGCGAAGCGCTCCCGATGGGAGTAGCCCCCGAGTCTATGGGCGGGTGCTTGCAGCCACGTATAGACTCAAGTTGTACTACTCGAAGATCTTAATTGTTGATGCCGATGTATTCAACTTTATTCTTCTTTGTTGGCGAGGTTGCCATATTTTTTATCGGGTGCGCGACTAGCGCTCCCGATGGGAGTAGCGCCCGAGCCTGTAGATAAATATGAAATAGTTATATATAGGGTGTAAAAAATGCTAAGTCAAACACCGTAGACTTTTTCAAGTTCCGAGAACTTGATGCCGATGACTATGATGATGCCATAGATAGAGGAGTCGATGATTCAGATGATATCCCAGAGGAGCCGATGATTGAGATGATGGCCCTAAGGAGCCGATGATTGAAATGATGGCCCTAAGGAGCCGATGATTGAGATGATGGCCCTGAGGAGCCGATGATTGAGATGATGGCCCTGAGGAGCCGATGATTGAGATGATGGCCCTAAGGAGCCGATGATTCGGATGATGGCCCAGAGGAGCCGATGATTCGGATGATGGCCCGAAGGAGCTGATGATTTGGATGATGGCCCGGAGGAGCCGATGATTTGGATGATGGCCCAGAGGAGTCGATAATTTTATCGGGTGCGCGTCCAGCGCTCCCGATGGAAGTAGCCCCCGAGTCTGGGCACTGATGCTTGCAACCGTGAGTGGACTCAAGTCGAGTAACTCGATGTTTATAGTTTTCTTCAGGTGTCGTTGACACATTGTTGTATATTTCAAGGGGCAATCCTCAATGCACCTTTGAGCATCGTTGATGCCATTGTTTGTAAGTTTTTCGGTAGGTACATATATATGCACTTTTACCGTGTCAATGCCGTTGGCAAATTTTGAAGGAGCAAATCTTAATTGCCCGTTTAAGCGTATGTGTATTCGTTGGTCAGCAAATTGTTTGAGTGATCAGCTCGTGTTGCAGGTCTTGCTAAACCCGTTGTATGTGCAACTTTGCTTTCAACCGATGTATGTTACGACAGACGAGCTCCCGACTGTATCGGAAGCAGTAACTCTGCCGATGAGCCCGTTGTTCTTTGATATTTCCATAAGTAAAATATCGAACGTGGGTTGTTTTATATGTATTTCCAGACTCTTGCTATTTACGGCGCTCGTAGAGGCATCTGTAGCAGAGGGAAAGGTCAGCGTCCTTGTTTATTTCATGATCCTTGCTATTTGCGGCACTCTTTGAGGCATCTATAGCGAAGGAAAAGAGCAAGGTCCCCGTTGCTTCATGATCCTTGCTATGTGCGACACTCTTTGAGGCATCTATAGCAAAGGAAAAGAGCAAGGTCTTCGTTGTTTCATGATCCTTGCTATTTGCGGCACTCTTTGAGGCATCTATAGCAAAGGAAAAGAGCAAGGTCTTCATTGTTTCATGATCCTTGCTATTTGCGGCACTCTTTGAGGCATCTATAGCAAAGGAAAAGAGCACGGTCCCCGTTGATTTTGCATCATAGCACTCGTAGTTTCAGAGGCTTTTTTAGAGTGCAATCTCTGGGTGTATTTTCTATCGCACCGATGTTCGTTGAAATATACGAACAAGGTTCCTGACGATGTAGTTCGGGTGTCCCGAATTACTGCAATTCTTCAAAACTTGAGTCTTCATATCTTCTTGGGTTCCAGCGAACCGGCGCTCCCGATGGGAGTAATAGTCTTCAAATCTTCTTGGGTTCCAGCGAACCGGCGCTCCCGATGGGAGTAATAGTCTTCAAATCTTCTTGGGTTCCAGCGAACCGGCGCTCCCGATGGGAGTAACCGCAAATAGTTCGAAGATATTCCAGGGGCCTCCGAGTAATTTCACCGCTCCCGAGAGTGCATCAGGAGAAGATATATCCAGGGCCGAAGAGGATAAGTCCGTCGAGTAATCATAAATGATGAAGTCATTGACCCGAGGTATTCCATGCGGCGGACGCAGTCGAAATAATTCCGCCACCCGAGAAGTCCATGCGGCAGGCGCAGCCGAAATAATTCCGCGGACAGAGATAGTCCATGCGGCAGGCGCAGCCGAAATAATTCCGCGGACAGAGATAGTCCACGCGGCGCCTAGCTGACGTGGCCGATGAAGAGGACGCGGTTGACATAGCCGATCCGCTGCGGGTGAGCATCCGAGTATATCGGTTCCATAATGTTGGATCCGCGGCAGGCGAGCCCCCGAGTAAGAAAAGTGCGCGATGACGGGTGCGGTCAGCCGAGCAGGGCAGTCGAAGCTTTGTTTCAGTCTGGTAATCTTTATGTCGGATGATGTGTTCGTGACGAAGCGCGGCGCAGACGAAGAGCAACGTTTTGTCGGAAGAAGTCGACGGATCATTATTTCTCCTTGCATGCACTGCAGTAATTTTTCTTAATTCCTTTCTGGTAAGAAGCTTGAATTCTTTGTATCTTCTAGATGCGTCCGCTTGCTGCGTCCTCTCCTTCAAGTAACGTGGGGTTCCTTGGAATTTGTCTCACTTGATTGTGCCTTGATCGCACAGTTTGTTTGGCCAGTCCCGTGTGCGACTTAATTTTGGCATGCATGAGTCGTACTTCATTAATTCATTGTGCATGTGATTTGCACCCTTGCCGCTGAATCCATGCACACGATAGCCTAATCCATGCACCGGTATAAAGCCTGTGGTATGCAACTTCATCTCAGCAGCTTCTCCTTTTTCTTTCTTTCCTTGATGGAAACGATCGTCTGCTTTTGTCGTAGTTGGCTTGGCCTCAGCTTCTTCCTTCTACATGACCGAGTCTAGCATGAACTCGGCTGATTGGTACGGGTCACGAAACTTGCGGTGTGTATTGATCAATCTGGTCTGGACTGGCCCTGATGGTTACGCGAGGTGACTGCCGAAGCAAGTATTGCAGCAGCTGCCGATCGTTACCGCCGTGATGCGATCTGCTACTCGCGCGTTGATTAAGCTCTGTGCTTACGGCAGACGAGCCCCAGTATGACGAGTGCATGACGGTGGGCGCGGTCAGCCGAACAGAGCAGTCGACGGGGCGAGCACCCGAATATATCGGGTCCGCGATGTCGGGTCCAAAATAGGTAAGCCCCGAGTGCAACCAGTGCTCAATGGTGGACGCGGTCAACCGAGCAGAGAAGTCGGAGCTTTGTTTCGATCTGATATCCTTATGTCGATGACGAGTTGATGATGACCGGTCCGATGGACGAGGTCGCGCGACGCAGTAAACGCAGACGTAGGCGCGGCAGCGGAGTTCTTGGTCGCGGACGCAAAAACAAAGCTGTGCCGTTGTCGGGTGAAGCTCTATTGTCTGATCCTTTCCACGCGTGAGAAATAGTCTTGTAGCTAGGCTGTTGCTTCCTCTCCTCAATACTTGATGCGCGTTTTTCTTTTGTCAAACGACCGTCTTCGATCGCAGCTTCTTGGTTCTCATGATGATAGTTGGTGTAGAAGACGTGTTGGCCGATGCATACTGGTGAATTCATGATGGCGATTGCGTGTTTCACCCGATGATTTTTCCCTTAACCTTGATCTCTACGTACAAACATGTACGCGGTCGCTTCTTTTTTGCTTTGCTTTCCTTTGCACGTGCTCGCGTGAAGCAACGTTGGCTGCAGCCCATGGAAATTCTTCTTTGGATTTTTTTGCCTTGCTGGTTACTCGTTAATATCGTGCAAGTACAATACATACTCCATGCTGCCGCACAGTTATCATCAGCGACGCATCTTCAATCCAAGCGGCCCCCTGGGCGTTGGGTCGCCCTGGCCTACCTGACTCAGAAACGGGCCATGGCTGACACGCGTAGCTGTTTGCCAATTGTTTAGAAAACCAGGGAGAGTGGAATCGTTCGATTTTTTTTTATCCTGATGCGATTTAGCCAGGCACGAGACGCGCGCCTCTCTTTCTCCGGTACAGATTGGACGCCCTTCCCCGATAGATGTGACTAGCGTCTGTACAAGCCGAAGATGACGCTCCAGCCTCCGCAAACTGCACCAAGTTGGAAAGACTGAAGCGGACGCTGTCGATGGTGCGGATGCGGCGGTGTTTCGCTGAAATTCCGAGGGTTGTTGATGATGATATCGACGGATCCTGCCCGGATAACAAAATCCAATCGCCGCACTTCCCACAGACGGCGCCAATTGACGAGGCGGTTCCTCGGCAATGCCCACCATGAGGGGCTTGGGTTTTAGAGAAAGGCGACGACGGAGGTTCCAGGAGCGAGGCGGTACACGACGTACCCAGGTTCACGTCCCCACGGTGGAGGATCGCTACGTCCTGCTAGCAATCCACTATATGAATATATGGGTACAGGGGGCCGCCATAGGCGGAGTTGTTGGATCTAGTCTAGTTCTAATCCGCGGGTTGCGGTTTCTAGGCGTGTCACCTCTATGATTATGTTTCTGATTGTCCGTGTCCTAAGGGGTGCCCCTGCCTGGCTTTATATATCAGCCAAGCTAGGGTTTACAAGAGTCCTAGTAGGATTCATATTGGAGTCTTCTTTCCTTGTAGTCCAAGTTGAGGCGCGTGTAGGTCTGATGCGTGCAGTCGACACGTCCGTTGGGAACCCCAAGAGGAAGGTGTGATGCGTACAGTAGCAAGTTTTCCCTCAGAAAGAAACCAAGGTTTATCGAACCAGGAGGAGCCAAGAAGCACGTTGAAGGTTGATGGCGGAGGAGTGTAGTGCGGCGCAACACCGGGGATTCCGGCGCCAACGTGGAACCTGCACAACACAATCAAAGTACTTTTCCCCAACGTAACGGTGAGGTTGTCAATCTCACCGGCTTGCCGTAAACAAAGGATTAAACGTATTGTGTGGAAGATGATGATTGTTTGCGAAGAACAAGTAAAGAACAATTGCAGTAGATTGTATTTCAGATGTAAAGAATAGGACCGGGGTCCACAGTTCACTAGCGGTGTCTCTCCCATAAGATAGCAGTATGTTGGGTGAACAAATTACGGTTGGGCAATTGACAAATAAAGAAGGCATAACAATGCACATACATATATCATGATGAGTACTATGAGATTTAATCAGAGGCATTACGACAAAGTACATAGACCTCTATCCAAGCATGCATCTATGCCTAAAAAGTCCACCTTCAGAGTTATCATCCGAACCCCCTCCGGTATTAAGTTGTAAACAACGAGACAATTGCATTAAGTATGGTGCGTAATGTAATCAACACAAATATCCTTAGACAAAGCATCGATGTTTTATCCCTAGTGGCAACAGCACATCCACAACCTTAGAACTTTCTGTCACTGTCCCAGATTTAATGGAGGCATGAATCCACTATCGAGCATAAATACCCCCTCTTGGAGTCACAAATATCAACTTGGCCAGAGCCTCTACTAGCAACGGAGAGCATGCAAGAACATAAATAACATATACGATAGATTGATAATCAACTTGACATAGTATTCAATATTCATCGGATCCCAACAAACACAACATGAAGGATTACAAATAGATGATCTTCATCATGATAGGCAGCTCACAAGATCTAACATGATAGCACAATGGGGAGAAGACGACCATCTAGCTACTGCTATGGACCCATAGTCCAGGGGTGAACTACTCACACATCGATCCGGAGGCGATCATGGCGATGAAGAGACCTCCGGGAGATGATTCCCCTCTCCGGCAGGGTGCCGGAGGCGATCTCCTGAATCCCCCGAGATGGGATTGGCGGCGGCGTCTCTGGAAGGTTTTCCGTATCGTGGCTCTCGGTACTGGGGGTTTCGCGACGAAGACTTTAAGTAGGCGGAAGGGCAGGTCAGGGGGCCACACGAGGGGCCCACACAACAGGCTGGCGTGGCCAAGGCCCAGGCCGCGCCGCCCTGGTGTCTGGCCACCTCGTGGCCCCACTTCGTAAGTCCTCCGGTCTTCTGGAAGCTTCGTGCAAAAATAGGACCCTGGGCGTTGATTTCGTCCAATTCCGAGAATATTTCCTTACTAGGATTTCGAAACCAAAAACAGCAGAAAATAGCAATCGGCTCTTCGGCATCTCGTCAATAGGTTAGTGCCGGAAAATGCATAATAATGACATATAATGTGTATAAAACATGTGAGTATCATCATAAAAGTAGCATGGAACATAAGAAATTATAGATACGTTTGGGACGTATCAAGCATCCCCAAGCTTAGTTCCTACTCGCCCTCGAGTAGGTAAACGATAACAAAGATAATTTCTGAAGTGACATGCTATCATAATCTTGATCATACTATTGTAAAGCATATGAGATGAATGCAGCGATTCGAAGCAATGATGAAGATAATGAGTAAACTAATGAATCATATAGCAAAGACTTTTCATGAATAATACTTTCAAGACAAGCATCAATAAGACTTGCATAAGAGTTACTCATAAAGCAATAAATTCAAAGTAAAAGCATTGAAGCAACATAAAGGAAGATATAAGTTTCAGCGGTTGCTTTCAACTTCAACATGTATATCTCATGGATAATTGTCAACACAAAGCAATATAACAAGTGCAATAAGTAAACATGTAAGAATCAATGCACACAGTTGATACAAGTGTTTGCTTCTAAGATAGAAAGAATAGGCAAACTGACTCAACAATAAAGTAAAAGATAGGTCCTTTGCAGAGGGAAGAATTGATTACTATATTTGTGCTAGAGCTTTTCATTTTGAAAACAAGAAACAATTTTGTCAACGGTAGTAATAAAGCATATGTGTTATGTATAAGACATCTTATAAGTTGCAAGCCTCATGCATAGTATACTAATAGTGCTCGCACCTTGTCCTAATTAGCTTGGGTTAACACCGATTATCATTGCATAGCATATGTTTCAACCAAGTGTCACAAAGGGGTACCTCTATGCCGCCTTGTACAAAGGTCTAAGGAGAAAGCTCGCATTGGATTTCTCGCTTTTGATTATTCTCAACTTAGACATCCATACCGGGACAACATAGACAACGGATAATGGACTCCTCTTTAATGCATAAGCATTCAACAACAATTATTATTCTCATAAGAGATTGATGATTAGCTGTCCACACTGAAACTTCCACCATGAATCATGGCTTTAGTTAGCGGCCCAATGTTCTTCTCTAACAGTATGCATACTCAAACCATTTAATTGTGAAAACCGCCCTTACTTCAGACAAGACGAACATGCATAGAAACTCACATGATATTCAACAAAGGTAAAAGAGTTGATGGCGTCCCCAGAAACATGGTTATCGCTCAACAAGCAACTTACTAAGAAATAAGACACATAAGTACATATTCTTCACCACGATAGTTTTTAAGCTATTTTGTCCCATGAGCTATATATTGCAAAGGTAAAGAATAGAAATTTTAAAGGTAGCACTCAAGTAATATACTTTAGAATGGCGGAGAAATACCATGTAGTAGGTAGGTATGGTGGACACAAATGGCATGGTTATTGGCTCAAGGATTTGGATGCACGAGAAGAATTCCTCTCAATACAAGGCTAGGCTAGCAAGGTTGTTTGAAGCAAACTCAAGTATAAAAGGTGCAGCAAAGCTCACATATGAACATATTGTAGCTATTATAAGACTTTACATTGTCTCCTTGTTGTTCAAACACCTCAACCAGAAAATATCTAGACTCTAGAGATCAATCATGCAACCCAAATTTTAACAAGCTCTATGTAGTTATTCATTAATGAGTACAAGGTACAAGATGCAAGAGCTTAAACAAGATCTATATGAGCACAACAATTGTTAAGTGTCACATTATTCAAGACATTTTACCATTTACCACATGCGGCATTTTCCGTTTCCAACCATATAACAATGAATGAAGTAGTTCAAATTTCGCAATGAACATTAAAGATAAAGCTAAGAACATGTGTGTTCATACGAAACAACGGAGCGTGTCTCTCTCCCAAACAAAGAATGCTAGGATCCGATTTATTCAAACAAAAACAAAAACAAAAACAAACAGACGCTCCAAGTAAAGCACATAAGATGTGACGGAATAAAAATATAGTTTCACTAGAGGAACCCGATAAGTTGTCGATGAAGAAGGGATGCCTTGGGCATCCCCAAGCTTAGACGCTTGAGTCTTCTTAAAATATGCGAGGATGAACCACGGGGGCATCCCCAAGCTTTGACTTTTCACTCTTCTTGATCATATTGTATCATCCTCCTCTCTTGACCCTTGAAAACTTCCTCCACACCAAACTCGAAACAAACTCATTAGAGGGTCGGTGCATAATTCATATATTCAGAGGTGACATAATCATTCTTAACACTTCCGGACATTGCACAAAGCTACTGAAAGTTAATGGAACAAAGAAATCCATCTAACATAGCAAAACAGGCAATGCGAAATAAAAGACAGAATCTGTCAAAACAGAACAATTCGTAAAGACGAATTTTAAAGTGGCACCAGACTTGCTCAGATGAAAATGCCCAAATTGAATGAAAGTTGCGTACATATCTGAGGATCACGCACGTAAATTGGCAGATTTTTTTTTATTTTTCTACAGAGACTACTGTCCAAATTCGTGACAGTAAGAAATCTGTTCCTGCGCAGTAATCCAAATCTAGTATTGGCTTTACTATCAAAGACTTTACTTGGCAACACAATGCAATAAAATAAAGATAAGGAGAGGTTGCTACAGTAGTAAACAACTTCCAAGACTCAAATATAAAATAAAATGCAGAAGTAAAATAATGGGTTGTCTCCCATAAGCGCTTTTCTTTAACGCCTTTCAGCTAGGCGCAGAAAGTGTGTATCAAGTAACATCAAGAGACGAAGCATCAACATCATAAGCTCCCCCATCCGTAGTGGTACTAAGGGCTTTGTCAATTTTAGGCCTATAATAATATTTTTTCGGTTTATGCACTTTAGAGACATACATAAACTTTTGCTCCTTACCCACATAAGCTTTCTCCTTAAACTTAAGAGAAGAAAAAGTTGAACCCAAAGTTCCCATAGCTTCTTCAAGTTCACTAATCCTATGGGTTCGATTATCAGTAGCACAAGTTTCTAAAACAGCAATTCTTTCATTAATTCCACCTAGAGATTTATCAAGTTTACCAGTGCTATTAAGTAATATTCCCAATTTAGTCTCAATACTTGGAAGATCTTTTTCTATGGCTTCCAACTTTTTCATGACATCTTCAAGAGAGATTTCAATTTTAGCTTCATTAACAGGTGGTATTCCAACTAGACTCTCAATAATGCAACTAGCTTCTAAAGCCGAAGTGCCTAGGAAATTACCTCCCGCAAGAGTATCAAGAACATACCTATTCCAGCTAGAGATACCAACATAAAAGTTCCTAAGCGATATAATAGTGGAGTGTTTCTTAATGCACCTATGATGAGCATCGCTAATTCTATACCAAGCATCTTTAAAACTTTCTCCCCCTTGTTGCTTAAAGGAACGAACTTCAACTTCCGGATTACTCATTTTTAGCAGTAGTAAATAAAGCAAACTAAATAAAGTAAATGCAAGTAACTAATTTTTTTTGTGTTTTTAATATAGAGAATAAGACAGTAAATAAAGTAAAACTAGCAACTATTTTTTTGTGTTTTGATATAATGCAGCAAACAAAGCAGTAAATAAAATAAAGTAAAGCAAGACAAAAACAAAGTAAAGAGATTGGAAGTGGAGACTCCCCTTGCAGCGTGTCTTGATCTCCCCGGCAACGGCGCCGGAAAAAGAGCTTGATGCGTGCGATCGACACGTCCGTTGGGAACCCCAAGAGGAAGGTGTGATGCGTACGGTAGCAAGTTTTCCCTCGAAAGAAACCAAGGTTTATCGAACCAGGAGGAGCCAAGAAGCACGTTGAAGGTTGATGGCGGAGGAGTGTAGTGCGGCGCAACACCGGGGATTCCGGCGCCAACGTGGAACCCGCACAACACAATCAAAGTAATTTGCCCCAACGTAACGGTGAGGTTGTCAATCTCACCGGCTTGCTCGTAAACAAAGGATTAAACGTATTGTGTGGAAGATGATGATTGTTTGCGAAGAACAAGTAAAGAACAATTGCGATAGATTGTATTTCAGATGTAAAGAATAGGACCGGGGTCCACAGTTCACTAGCGGTGTCTCTCCCATAAGATAGCGAGATGTTGGGTGAACAAATTACGGTTGGGCAATTGACAAATAAAGAAGGCATAACAATGCACATACATATATCATGATGAGTACTATGAGATTTAATCGGGGCATTACGACAAAGTACATAGACCGCTATCCAAGCATGCATCTATGCCTAAAAAGTCCACCTTCGGGTTATCATCCGAACCCCTCCAGTATTAAGTTGTAAACAACGGACAATTGCATTAAGTATGGTGCGTAATGTAATCAACACAAATATCCTTAGACAAAGCATCGATGTTTTATCCCTAGTGGCAACGAGCACATCCACAACCTTAGAACTTTCTCGTCATCGTCCCGGATTTAATGGAGGCATGAACCCACTATCGAGCATAAATACCCCCTCTTGGAGTCACAAGTATCAACTTGGCCAGAGCCTCTACTAGCAACGGAGAGCATGCAAGAACATAAATAACATATATGATAGATTGATAATCAACTTTACATAGTATTCAATATTCATCGGATCCCAACAAACACAACATGAAGGATTACAAATAGATGATCTTCATCATGATAGGCAGCTCACAAGATCTAACATGATAGCACAATGGGGAGAAGATGACCATCTAGCTACTGCTATGGACCCATAGTCCAGGGGCGAACTACTCACACATCGATCCGGAGGCGATCATGGCGATGAAGAGACCTCCGGGAGATGATTCCCCTCTCCGGCAGGGTGCCGGAGAGCGATCTCCCTGAATCCCCCGAGATGGGATTGGCGGCGGCGGCGTCTCCGGAAGGTTTTCCGTATCGTGGCTCTCGGTGCCGGGGGTTTCGCGACGAAGACTATATGTAGGCGGAAGGGCAGGTCGGGGGGCCACACGAGGGGCCCACACAACAGGCCGGCGCGGCCAAGGCCCGAGCCGCGCCGCCCGGTGTCCGGCCACCTCGTGGCCCCACTTCGTAAGTCCTCCGGTCTTCCGGAAGCTTCGTGCAAAAATAGGACCCCGGGCGTTGATTTCGTCCAATTCCGAGAATATTTCCTTACTAGGATTTCGAAACCAAAAACAAGCAGAAAGCAACAATCGGCTCTTCGGCATCTCGTCAATAGGTTAGTGCCGGAAAATGCATAATAATGACATATAATGTGTATAAAACATGTGAGTATCATCATAAAAGTAGCATGGAACATAAGAAATTATAGATACGTTTGGGACGTATCAAGGTCCAGCTTGTCGAGTCCTTGTGCTGGTCCATCTTCATAGTTTGCACCGGGTATGGCAATGTCGAGTACACGAAGGGTTATGCGCACGTCATCAAGCATGATGGCTATCATGAGGAAACTAAACTCGGGTATAGAGATAACCGAGCTACGCGGAGACGAAGATGTATTCCCGTATTCTCCCACACAAGGTGAGGTACGTCACGTTGGAGAGATGCGGGCTACCACGAAGGTCTCCCGAATGCCACGAAGGCTCACCTTCTTCTCCAAGACAATACAACAAAGGACAATGGCCTTTTCATTATGGCTAGCTTTTTCTCCACTCTGGAGATGGCAAGCTCCACAACCATTTCACTAGCTCCACGAAGGAGAAGCCCAGGCCTCTTCACAATCTTTGACGAAGAGGTTACCAGAGCACCAACCATCAAGCCAACTAGGAGGTCACCTCTCCAAGAGTAACAAGCTCACGTTCTCTCACTCGAACTAATCGTACTGGAGAGCTCAATACTATGCAAGGATGCAAAGCAAGAATAACAAGAAAACTGCTCAAATTCTTTTCTCTCAAATCCCACCAAAGCAGGAACTAGAGAGGAAGAACAAGGGTGGAAATAAACAAATGACTCCAAGATCTAGATCCCAAGAATTCCCCTCACAAAGAGGAGGAATTGATTGGTGGAGGTTGTAGATCTAAATCTGCTCTTTCAAATCCCTCAATATGCAAGAATCATGGGAGGAATGGGAGGGGAAGCAAGCTTAAGAATGTCAAGAATGGTGGTCAAAAACATGCCCAAGAACCCTTAGAACAATGGGGAAGAAGACCCATTTTATAGCCCCTAAAAATGACCATTTGGGGCAAAAATCGAGCCACCCGACACTGCGCTCGGCAAGCTGGCCAGGCTGCCGACCTACCCGGTAGCAGCACCCGGCCTGCCGACCCAGACGCCGAAAATACGACAACTTTTGCTGTTGGAGATATGCCCAAGAGGCAATAATAAAGTCGTTATTATTATATCTTTGTGTTTATGATAAATATTTGCATCCCATGCTATAATTGTATTAACCAAAAATATTAATATTTGTGTGTTTTGTAAACATAAAAGAATCCCTAGTAAGCCTCTTGTTAAACTTGCTTGTTGATTAATAGATGATCATGGTTTCCTGATTATGAACATTGGTTGTTATTAATAACAAGATCATATCATTAGGGGAATGATGTGATGGACACACACCCAAAGTAAGCATAGCATAAGATCAAGTCATTAAGTTCGTTTTGCTACAAGCTTCAAATACATAGTAACCTAATCCTTCGACCATGAGATCATCTTAATCACCAACACCGGATGGATGCTTTGATGACATCAAACGCCACTTCGTAATTGGGTGGTTATAAAGGTGGCATTATGTATTTTGAAAGTATTAGTTGAAGCACATGGATCAAGAGTGGGATTTGTCCATCCAAATGACGGATAGATATACTCTACAGCTCTAGGCCCTCTCGGTGGAATGTCATCCAATTAGCTTGAAAGCATGTGGCTAGGTCACAAGGGATGCCATATCACGGTACGAGTAAATAGTATTTATCGGTAACGAGGTTAAAATAGGTATTGAGATACCGATGATAGAACCTCGGATAAGTAAAGTATCACGCGACAAAGGGAATCGATATCGTATGTTAATGGTTCGTTCGATCATGAAGTCATCGTTGAATGTTTGGGAGCCATTATGGATCTCCAGGTCTCGCTATTGGTTATTGATCGGAGAGGTGTCTCGATCATGTCTGCATAGTTCGCGATCCGTAGGGTGACACACTTAGGGTTCGATGTTGTTTAAGTAGATATGGAATATGAGATGGAGACCGGATATTGTTTGGAGTCTCGTATGGGATCCATGACATCACGAGGATGTCCGGAATGGCCCGTAGAATAAGATTCATATAAGGAAAGTTATTTTCCGAGGATCGGAAAAGTTTGGGAATTTTCTGGTGGATGACCAGAGGGTTTCTAGAAGGTTCCGGAGGGGCCACTAGTGGGCCCTCGACCCCGGGAGGGGCCACATGAGACGAGGGGGTGCTGCCCAACCCTAATGGGCCAGGCGCATCATAGCCTCAAGGCCCAGGCCGACCAACCCCCTAGGGTTTAGGGGAAACCCTAAAGGGGGGGAGACTTGGGGGCAAGTTGCCCCCTCTCCCTTGTTTGCCAGCCCTAGGGCTTGGAGGAGGGGCCAAGGCATCCCTGGACGGCCCTCCCCCTATATAAAGAGGGGAGGGGCAGGGGCGCAGCCCACACCTTCCCTCCAGCCCTAGCCGCCACCTCTCTCCTCCTCATATTTCCTGCGTCGGCTTGGTGAAGCCATGTAGGAATTTCTCCTCCACCACCACCACCACATCGTCGTGCTGCTGGGGTTCCGAGGGGATCTACTACCTCCGCTTCCCTCTGGAACAGGGAGAGGAAGGTCTTCATTGATCTGTACGTGTGACCGAGTACGGAAGTGCTACCGGATTGCAGCACCAGAATGATCGTCTTCATCAACCACGAGATCAGATCTCGTTAAGTCTTTGGATCTTCGGGGGGGGGGGGGGGGTTCATTCTCATCTATCGCGTTGGACATATCTCATAGATTAGATCTTGGCTTTTCCACAGATTGGATCTTGGTTTTATTCGTCTTTGCGGTAGGTAAATTTTGTTTTCTATGCAACGAACCCTACAGTGGTATCAGAGCGGTATCTATGCGTAGATATGTTGCACGAGTAGAACACAATGGTTTTGTGGGCGTTCATGATCTTGTTGTTGTTTTCTTTTCGTGTACTTTGCATCTTGCGGGATGGTGGGATGAAGCGCCCGGGCTAACCTTACATGTCACACATGATACTTGCTGCACGCTTGACATGCAACTTGTATTGCACAAGTGGCTCAGCGGGTGTCTGTCTCTCCCACCATAGTTAAGATCTAATTTACAATCTACACTTGACAACACTTGTATCAGCATTGTGGTTCTTGTTTGTAGGTAAGAACGGTTCTTATTTGAAAGCCCCAAGCCACGTAAAACATGCAAAGAAAATTAGAGGCGTCTAACTTGTTTTTGCAGGGGCATGTGATGTGATATGGCCATGTGATTGTGATTATATTTGATGTATGAGATGATCATTATTGTATTATGGCAACCCGCAGGATCCTAATCGTTGTCTTTAAATTTGTTAAGACCTGAGTGTCTATTCACCATGTAATAGATGTGTATCTATGAAGAGCGGCAACATCAAGAAGAAAGGTATATTTGATATACATGTTATTGATGTGTATCTTACTAGTAATCGTAGTAGTGCCTGGATATTTGATACTGGTTCGGTTGCTCATATTTGTAACTCGAAATAGGAGCTACGGAATAAACGAAGACTAGCGATGGACGAGGTGACGATGTGTGTTGGAAATGGCTCCAAGGTTGATGTGATCGCCGTCGGCACGCTCTCCCTTCATCTACCTTCGGGATTAGTTTTAAATTTGAATAATTGTTATTTGGTGCCTACGTTAAGCATGCACATTATATTTGGATCTTGTTTATTGCAATACGGTTATTCATTCAAGTCTAATAATAATGGTTGTTCAATTTATATGAATAATATCTTTATGGTCATGCACGTGAGATGAATAGTTTATTCTTATTGAATCTTGATACTAGTGATACACATGTTCATAACATTGATGCTAAATGAATTAAATTGAATGATAATTCTACATACATGTGGCACTGTCGTCTTGGTCACATTGGAGTGAAGCGCATGAAGAAACTCCATTCCAATAGACTTCTAGAATCACTTGATCTTGAATCACTTGAAAGATGCGAAGCATGTCTAATGGGAAAAATGACTAAGATTCCATTCTCTGGTATAACGGAGTGAGCTACAGACTTATTGGAAATAATACATACCGATGTGTGCGGTCCATTGAGTGTAGCATCGCGTGGTGGTTATCGTTATGTTCTTACTTTCACGGATGATTTGGGTAGATATCGGTATATCTACTTTATGAAACATGAATCCAAAACTTTCGAGAAGTTTAAGGAATTCCAAAGTGAAGTAGAAAATCAGTGTAACAAGAGTTACGAGTTTTGCATGCATTTAAAGAAATGTGGAATACTTTCACAGTTGACACCACCGGGAACACCACAACGTAATGGTGTGTTCGAACGTCGTAATCGAACTCTCTTAGATATGGTTTGGTCTATGATGTCTCTTACAGATTTGTCGTTATCATTTTGGGTTTATGAATTAGAGAGAGCCACATTCACTTTAAATAGGGCACCATCTAAATCCGTTGAAACAAATCCGTATGAATTGTGGTTTGGTAAGAAACCTAAGTTGTCATTCCTTAAAGTTTGGGGCTGCGAAGCTTATGTAAAGAAGTTACAACCTAACAAGCTTGAACCCAAATCGGAAAAATGCGTCTTCATATGATACCCTAAAGAAACAATTGGGTATACCTTCTATCATAGATCTGAAGGCAAAGTTTTCGTTGCCAAGAACGGATCCTTTCTTGAAAAGGAGTTTCTCTCGAAAGATGTGACTGGAAGTAAAGTAGAGATCGACGAGGTTGTTGAACCGTCTCTCGAATTTGAGAGTAGCGTAGCACCAAAAGATGTTCTTGTGCCGACTACACCGATATGAGAAGAAGCCGATGATAATGATCATGAAACTTCGAATGAAGTTGCTACTGAACCTCACAGGTCGACGAGAATTCGTACCACTCCTGATTGGTATGACCCCGCCTTGAATGTAATGTTGGTGGACAACAGTGATGACCCTGCGACGTATGAGGAAGCAATGATGAGCCCGGATTCCAACAAATGGCAAGAAGCCATGAAATCCGAAATGGGATCCATGTATGAAACCAAGTATGGACTTTGGTGGACATACCTGATGGCCGCAAGGCGAGAACAAATGGATTTTCAAAAGAAAAACATACGTTGATGGTAATGTTACTATATATAAAGCTCGACTTGTCGCGAAAGGGTTCTGAAAAATTCAAGGAGTTGACTATGATGAGACTTTCCCACCGATAGCGAAGCTAAAGTTTGTAAGGATTTTGTTAGCAATCGTTGCATTTTTCGACTATGAAATTTGGCAGATGGATGTCAAAACGGCATTCCTTAATGGTGAAATTGAGGAAGAGTTGTATATGGTACAACCCAAGGGTTTTGTCAAACCTAAAGATGCTAACAAGGTATGCAAGCTTCAACTCTCCATTTATGGACTGAAGCAAGCATCCCGGAGTTGGAATCGATGTTTTGATAAGGTGATCAAAGACTTTGAATTTATACAAACTTTTGGATAAGCTTGTATTTACAACCAAGTGAGTGGGAGCTCTGTAGCATTCCTGGTATTATATGTGGATGACATATTGTTGTTTGGGAATGATATAGAACTTCTTGGAAGTGTCAAAGGCTATTTGAATATAAAAAATTCAATGAAGGACCTTGGTGAAGCAGCATACATTTAGGCATCAAGATTTATAGAGATTGATCAAGATGCTTAATAGGGATTTCACAGAGTACATACCTGGACAAAGTTCTAAAGAATTTTAGAATGGATGAAAGCAAGAAAAGGTTCTTTCCCATGCTGCCAAGTAAGACCTTGAGTAAAACTCAAAGTCCGGATATGATAGAAGAAAGAGAAAGGACGAACAAAATCCCATATGCCTCAGCCATAGGCTCTATCATGTATGCCAAGCTGTGTACGAGACCGGATATCATACATGCTGTTAGTTTGACCAGCAGATATCAAAGTAATCCTGGAATGGAACACTAGACAACGGTGGATATGTTTCTTTGTTATGGAGGTGATCAAGAGCTCGCTGTAACTAGTTATACTGATGCTAGTTGGAGCACCGATCCAGATGACTCAGTATCAATATGGATACATATTTGTTTTGAATAGTGCAACAGTGAGCTGGAGGAGTGCCAAGCAAAGCATTGTGGCAAAATTTTCAATTGAATCAGAATACATAGCTGCTTCAGAGGCTTCATCAGAAGCGATATGGATGAAGGAGTTCATTACTGAGCTTGGTGTGGTTCCTAGTGCGTTAGACCCGATGACTATCTATTGTGACAACATGGGTGCCATATCCAATGCACAGGAGCCAAGGTTACACAAGAAGCTGAAGCATATCAAGCTACATTTTCATTCTATTCGCGAGTATGTCGAAGATGGTGACATAAAGATTTGCAAATTACATAGATCTGAATGTGGTAGATTCGCTGACTAAACCTCTCCCTAGAGAAAAAACATGACCTACACTAGAACGCCATGGGTGTTAGGCACATTACCATGTCATGTAGATTATTTACTCTAGTGCTAGTAGGAGACTGTCGGAGATATGCCCAAGAGGCAATAGTAAAGTCGTTATTATTATATATTTGTGTTTATGATAAATGTTTGCATCCCATGCTATAATTGTATTAACCGGAAATATTAATACTTGTGTGTTTTGTAAACATAAAAGAGTTCCTAGTAAGCCTCTTGTTAAACTAGCTTGTTGATTAGTAGATGATCATGGTTTCCTGATTATAAACATTGGATGTTTTTAGTAACAAGATCATATCATCAGTAGAATGATGTGATGGACACACACCCAAAGTAAGCATAGCATAAGATCAAGTCATTAAATTCATTTTGCTACAAGCTTAATTTCAAATACATAGTAACCTAATCTTTCAACCATGAGATCATGTTAATTACCATCACCGGATGGATACTTTGATGACATCAAATGCCACTTCGTAATTGGGTGGTTATAAAGGTGGCATTAAGTATTTTGAAAGTATTAGTTGAAGCACATGGATCAAGAATGGGATTTTTCCATCCAAATGGTGGATATATATACTCTGGGACCTCTCGGTGGAATGTCATCCAATTAGCTTGCAAGCATATGACTAGGTCACAAGGGATGTCATATAACGGTACGAGCAAAGAGTACTTATCGGTAACGAGGTTGAACTAGGTATGGAGATACCGATGATCGAACCTAGGATAAGTAAAATATCGCGCGACAAAGGGAATCAATATCGTATTTTAATGGTTCTTTCGATCAAGAAGTCATCATTGAATATGTGTGAGCCATTCACGAACCGTAGGGTGACACACTTAAGGTTCGATGTTATTTAAGTATATATGGAATATGAGATGGAGACCAAATATTGTTCGGAGTCTCGGATGGGATCTAGGACATAAAGAGGAAGTCTGGAATGGTCCGGAGAATAAGATTCATACAAGAAAGTTATTTTCCGGGGTCCAGAAAGTTTCGGGAATTTTCTGGTGGATGACCAGAGGGTTTCTAGAAGGTTCCGGAGGGGCCACTGGTGGGCCCACGACCCCAGGAGGGTCCACATGAGCCGAGGGGGTGCTGGCCAGCCCTAATGGGCCAGGTGCACCACAGCCTCAAGGCCCCAACCAACCAACCCCCTAGGGTTTAGGGGAAACCCTAGAGGAGGAAGACCTTGGAGGCAAGTTTCCCCCTCTCCCTTGTGCGCCGGACCTAGAGCTTGGAGGAGGGGCCAAGGCATCCCTGGCCGACCCTACCCCTATATAAAGTGGGGAGCTGGAAGGGGCACAACCCACCTCTTCCCTCCAACCCTAGCCGCCACCTCTCCTCCTCCTCATATTTCCTGTGCCGGCTTGTCAAAACCCTGCAGGAATTTCTCCTCCACCACCATGCTGTCATGTTGTTGGGATTCCGAGGGGATCTACTACCTCTGCTTCCCGCTAGAACAGGGAGAGGAAGGTCTTCATCGAACCCGTACGTGTGACCAAGTACGGAAGTGCTGCCGGATTGCAGCACCGGAAGGATCGTCTTCATCAACCACGAGATCATATCTCGTTAAGTCTTTGGATCTTCGAGGGTTAGTTCTCATCTATCTCATTGTACATATCTCATAGATTAGATCTTGGCTTTTCCATAGATTGGATGTTGGTTTTATTCGTATTTGTGATAGGAAATTTTTGTTTTCTATGCAACGAACCCTACATTTGCATCCGGACTCCGATTCTGATGGTCTTGGGCTCGTTGGAATCACGAAAACGAGGTATACAACATTATGAATATAAAAATCATAGTACAAACATTGAGTAAGAACAACAATATTAAAGGTTTGGCCTATCTATAAGAATCAAACCGGTAAAACCTCCAAACATTAAAATGCAATAGAAGATGCATATGAATTCCATTTTAGATGAACTTGGACTTATTGTAAAGCTAGCAACAAGATCAAGAACCTGAAACAAATAAAAACCAAGAATAAAGAATAATATAAGGATGCAAAGTATGCAAATGACTGATTTCCCTAAGACTATGCAATCAAGTTACCCAACCGAAAGCCCCTCTCGCTAGTGCGGCTATTTATCATATAACCTGGTCTCCCAACAACCACCTTGAGACCGGTAAACTGAAAACCTAGCAAGACCATACCTTTGCCTTGCGCATCCCACTTGATCTTGATGATGACGCTTCATGCTTCATGCAAGGCGGAATGCCCACTTGATCATTGTTGCTTCGTGAAGACTCATGATTGCTCCCCCATACTATAGGAAATCTTCATTTGAAGCACATCTTCACAAGTCCATTATCACCGAATGAACGACAAGCTTCAAGCATGATATTGATACGTCCCCGACGTATCCATAATTTCTGTCGTTCCATGCTTGTTTTATGACAATACTTACATGTTTTGCTTGCACTTTATGATGTTTTCATGCATTTTCCGGAACTAACCTATTAACAAGATGCCACAAGGCTGCCGTTCGTTTTCGCTATTTTTGGTTCCAGAAAGGCTGTTCGGGCAATATTCTCGGAATTCGACGAGACGAAGGCCAAACCTCCTATTTTTCCCGGAAGCGTCCGTAACACCGAAGAAGAGTCGGAGAGGGGCCGGAGGGCCACCACACCATAGGGCGGCGCGGCCTGGCCCGGGCCCGCGCCGGCTCTGTGGTGTGGCGCCCCGTGTGCCCCCTCGCGCCGCCTCTTCGCCTATAAAATCCCTTTCGACCTAAAAACACCGGAACTCTTGACGAAACTCCGGAAAGACTCCGTGGGCGCCGCCACCATCGCGAAACTCCAACTCGGGGGACAGATGTCTCTGTCCCGCACCCCGCCGGACGGGGAAGTGCCCCCGGAAGCCATCTCCATCAACGCCATCGCCTCCATCATGCTCCGTGAGTAGTTCCCCCATGGACTACGGGTTCTAGCTGTAGCTAGTTGGTATTCTCTCCCCCATGTACTTCAATACAATGATCTCATGAGCTGCCTTACATGATTGAGATTCATCTGATGTAATCGGTGTTGTGTTTGTCGGGATCCGACGGATTGTTACGTTATGATTGTCTATCTACAAAGTTTATGAAGTTATTGTTGCTGCAATCTTGTTATGCTTAATGCTTGTCACTAGGGCCCGAGTGGCATGATCTTAGATTTGAGCTCTATACTTATTGCTTAGATTGTATCTACAAGTTGTATGCACATGTCACCGTCCGGAACCAAAGGCCCCGAAGTGACGAAATCGGGACAACCGGAGGGGATGGCGGTGATGTGAGGGACACATGTTTTCACGGAGTGTTAATGCTTTGCTCCGGTACTCTATTAAAAGGAGTACCTTAATATCCAAGTAGTTTCCCTTGAGGCCCGGCTGCCACCGTCGGTAGGACAAAAGATGTTGTGCAAGTTTCTCATTGCGAGCACGTACGACTATTATTGGAAAACATGCCTACATGATTAATGATCTTGATATTCTGTCTTAATGCTATTTCAATCCTATCAATTGCCCGACCGTAATTTGTTCACCCAACACTTGTTATTGGAGAGTTGCCACTAGTGTAGATAGCCGGGAACCCCGGTCCATATTTCATCATCATATACTTGTTCTACATGTCATTGGAAGTAGTATCAACTATCTTCCGGTGCCATTGCTCCCGTGTTACTATTACTGCCGTCGTGTTACTGTTACTACTGCTCTCATATCACCGCTACTTTCACATCACTCCCGTTGCTAGTGCTTTTCCAGGTGCAGCTGAATTGACAACTCGATTGTTAAGGCTTATAAGTATTCTTTACCTCCCCTTGTGTCGAATCAATAAATTTGGGTTTTACTTCCCTCGAAGACTCGTTGCGATCCCCTATACTTGTGGGTCATCAAGACTATTTTCTCGGCGCCGTTGCCGGGAGGCATAGCTCTACTCATAAGTTCACTCCGGGGAGTACACTCTACCTCTCTCTCTGCTTTTATTTTGTTTAGTTTACTTTTGTCTAGTTTATTTGTGCTTAGTTTATTTCTCGTATAGTATTATTTTGCTTAGTTTACTTTTGTCTAGTTTCTTTTTGTCTTGTTTTATTTGTCTCATATACCCAAAAATCCATAAAAATTTGAAAAACCAAAAAATTAAAAACTGCTGTTATGGGAGAACCAACAACCTACTTGGAGCTTATAGAATGTTATAATTGTTATAGAGAATCAAGAACTGGTAGAATAATGAGTGCTATGATAGAACAATTGAATACAATTGCTAAAATCTTGCTTAAATGCCATGATATAAACTCGTTGCTCTCAACAGGATACTAAACATCTTAAATTTCAATGTGGCTTTAGTGAGGAATTTTTTATTAAGAACTATAATCGGAATTGCTATATTCATTATGGGTTCGAAGAGGTAGAACAATTTGTCTTATTTATGGGAGCCTCCGAGATAGAATCCTTCATGGTTGAGAATTATGAAACTTGTGTTGTTTGTAAGGGCCTTAAAGATTATGTCTCTACTATCCTTAATTCTTGCATAGAATGCTACAAGTAGGAATCCTTATATCCTTGATTATAAAGAGAGACACATTAATGCACAAGAATGCACTCACAATTTGCAGTGAACCGATGGAAGAAGAAATTGATGAACCCGAAAGCTCATTGGATGAAAAAGAGGAGGATATTGATGAACCCGAAAGCTCATTGGATGAAAAAGAAGAGGAGAGTGATGAACAAAAGGAGGAAGAATGGATTAGCTACCCATGCCAACCTTCTAATGAGAGTAACTCTTTATCTCTTACACTATTTGATTGTCCTCCATGCTTACCGAAGAGGTTGAATGTTATGTTCCCGTGGATTTTCTTGAAGTATTGCCTATGAGTAAAACTTGTGAAAATAATTATGCTACCGTTATTTATGATAATCCATGCTACTTTGATAAATCTTATGATAATGCTTTGTTTGTGCCTCGATGTCGAAATGCATGGTACTAAAGAATTTTGCTTGGCAAATGTTTATGATAAAGCTCTAGATGATGGTCCTATGTTACTTGATAATATTAATTGTGCTACTAATGAAAATGGGATTGGAGAGTTCTTGACTTATTCTATGAGTCCCATATCTATTGAGATTGATCAACTACCTTGTTATATTATTAATAAAAGTAAGTTTGTAAGTTTTAATTCCACTATTCTTGAACTTGATAAAAATTATGTGTTTGGAAATCATGAAAAGTATGCTGCATGTGATAGTTATATTGTTGAGTTTATTCATGAAGCTACTGAAAATTATTATGAGAGAGGAAAATATGGTTGTAGAAATTTTCATGGTACTAATACACCTCTCTATATGCTGAAATTTTTGAAGTTGTTCTTGTTTTATCTTCTTATGCTTGTCACTTTGTTCTTCATGAATTTATTTGTGTACAAGATTCCTTTGCATAGGAAGCATGTTAAACTTAAATGTGTTTTGGATTTGCCTCTTGATGCTCTCTTTTGCTTCAAATACTATTTCTTGCGAGTGCATCATTAAAACCGCTGAGCCCATCTTAATGGCTATAAAGAAAGAACTTCTTGGGAGATAACCCATGTGTTATTTTGCTACAGTACTTTGTTTTATATTTGTGTCTTGGAAGTTGTTTACTACTGTAGCAACCTCTCCTTATCTTAGTTTTGTGTTTTTTTGTGCCAAGTGAAGCCTCTAGTCGAAGGTTGATACTAGAATTGGATTTCTGCGCAGAAACAGATTTCTATCTGTCACGAATCTGGGCTGTTTTCCCTGTAGGTAACTCAGAAAAATATGCCAATTTACGTGCGTGTTCCTCAGATATGTACGCAACTTTCATTAGTTTTGAGTTTTCTGATTTGAGCAACGGAAGTAGTTTATTAAAATTCGTCTTTACTGGCTGTTCTGTTTTGGCAGATTCTGTCTCTGTTTTTTGCATTGTCTCTTGTGGACTTTAAGCGAGGTTTTCTAGACGTGGAGAGCTGTAGCTAATGTTTTATTGAGTTCTTGCAATATGCCACTACAGGACCAAGGTGGATTCAAATTTTTTGAGTACTAACCCCTCTAATGAAGTTTATAAGAAGTTTGGTGTGAAGGAAGTTTTCAAGGGTCAAGAGAGGAGGATGATATATGATCAAGAAGAGTGAAAAGTCTAAGCTTGGGGATGCCCCCGTGGTTCATCCCCGCATATTTCAAGAAGACTCAAGCGTCTAAGCTTGGGGATGCCCAAGGCATCCCTTTCTTCATCAACTTATCGAGTTCCTCCCCTGAAACTATATTTTTATTCGGTCACATCTTATGTGCTTTACTTGGAGCGTCTGTGTGTTTATTTTCGTTTTGTTTATGTTTGAATAAATTCGGATCCTAGCAATCCTAGTTTGGGAGAGAGACACACTCCGCTTTTTCATATGAACACATGTGTTCTTCGTTTTACTTTTAATGTTCAATGATAAAAGTTGGAAGCTACAATACTTATTGCATGGTTGGAAACAGAAAATGCCTCATCATGTTTTGGATAATTTGACACTTGGCAATTGTTTTGAGCTCTCAAGTAGATCATGATTAAGTTTTTTCATATAGTTTAAACCTATTAGTGGAGAACTACCGTAGAGCTTGTTGAAATTGGTTTGCATAATTGATCTCTCTTAAGGTCTAGATATTTTCTCGGTAAAAGTGTTTGAGCAACAAGGAAGACAAGTGTAGAGTATTATAATGCTTGCAATATGTTCTTATGTAAGTTTTGTCTGTACTCGGTTCATACTTGTGTTTGCTTCAAATATCCTTGCTAGCCTAAGCCTTGTATCGAGAGGGAATACTTTTCATGCATCCAAAATACTTGAGCCAACCACTATGCCATTTGTGTCCACCATACCTACCTACTATGTGGTATTTCCTGCCATTCCAAAGTAAATTGCTTGAGTGCTACCTTTAAACAATTCAAAATTTATCATCTCTGATTTGTGTCAATGTTTTATAGCTCATGAGGAAGTATGTGGTGTTTATCTTTCAATCTTGTTGGGCAACTTTCACCAATGGACTAGTGGCTTCATCCGCTTATCCAATAATTTTGCAAAAAGAGCCGGCAATGGGATTCCCAGTCCCAAATTAATTAACCAAAATAGACACTCCTCCATGGTATGTGATTGTTGGACGGCACCCGAGGATTCTGTTAGCCATGGCTTGTGTAAGCAAAGGTTGGGAGGAGTGTCATCATAATAAAACTAAAATAAAAAGGCACTCCTTCATGGTATGAGATTGTTGGCAGTGCACCCGAGGATTCTGGTTAGCCATGGTTTGTGAAAGAAAGGTTGGAAGGAGTGCCACCCAAAAATAAAAATAATTCATGGGAGCCGCTCTTGAAGGTTTGTCTAGCAAGGGGGTTAGAGTGCCCACTACCATTCGTTGACAACAACAAACACCTCTCAAAACTTTACTTTTATGCTCTCTTTATGTTTTCAAAACCAAAGCTCTAGCACAAATATAGCAATCGATGCTTTCCTCTGCGAAGGGCCATTCTTTTACTTTATGTTGAGTCAGTTTACCTATTTCCTTCCATCTTAGAAGCAAACACTTGTGTCAACTGTGCATTGATTCTTACATACTTGCTTATTTGCATTCATCATATTACTTTGTGTTGACAATTATCTATGAGATATGCATGTTACAAGTTGAAAGCAACCGCTGAAACTTATATCTTCCTTTGTGTTGCTTCAATGCCTTTACTTTGAATCTATTGCTTTATGAGTTAACTCTTGTGCAAGACTTTTGATACTTGTCTTGAAAGTACTATTCATGAAAAGTTTTGCTATATGTTATCTACTTGTTAGCAACTATAGATCATTGCCTTGAGTCACTTCATTCATTTCATATGCTTTGTAATAGTATTATCAAGTTTATGTAAGTAGCATGTCACTACGTAAATTATTCTTTTTATCGTTTACTCTGCTCGGACGAGCAGAACTAAGCTTGGGGATGCTGATACGTCCCCGACGTATCCATAATTTCTGTCGTTCCATGCTTGTTTTATGACAATACTTACATGTTTTGCTTGCACTTTATGATGTTTTCATGCATTTTCCGGAACTAACCTATTAACAAGATGCCACAGTGCCAGTTCCTGTTTTCTGCTGTTTTTGGTTCCGGAAAGGCTGTTCGGGCAATATTCTCGAATTCGACGAAACGAAGACCAAACCTCCTATTTTTCCCGGAAGCGTCCGTAACACCGAAGAAGAGCCTGAGAGGGGCCGGAGGGCCACCACACCATAGGGCGGCGCGGCCTGGCCCGGGCCCGCGCCGGCCTCGTGGTGTGGCGCCCCCAGTGTGCCCCCCGCGCCGCCTCTTCGCCTATAAAATCCCTTTCGACCTAAAAACACCGGAACTCTTGACGAAACTCCGGAAAGACCTGTGGGCGCCGCCACCATCGCGAAACTCCAACTCGTGGGACGAAGTCTCGTCCCGGCACCCCGCCGGGACGGGGAAGTGCCCCCGAAGCCATCTCCATCAACGCCATCGCCTCCATCATGCTCCGTGAGTAGTTCCCCCATGGACTACGGGTTCTAGCTGTAGCTAGTTGGTATTCTCTCCCCCATGTACTTCAATACAATGATCTCATGAGCTGCCTTACATGATTGAGATTCATCTCGATGTAATCGGTGTTGTGTTTGTCGGGATCCGACGGATTGTTACGTTATGATTGTCTATCTACAAAGTTTATGAAGTTATTGTTGCCGCAATCTTGTTATGCTTAATGCTTGTCACTAGGGCCCGAGTGGCATGATCTTAGATTTGAGCTCTATACTTATTGCTTAGATTGTATCTACAAGTTGTATGCACATGTCACCGTCCGGAACCAAAGGCCCCGAAGTGACGAAATCGGGACAACCGGAGGGGATGGCGGTGATGTGAGGGACACATGTTTTCACGGAGTGTTAATGCTTTGCTCCGGTACTCTATTAAAAGGAGTACCTTAATATCCAAAGAGTTTCCCTTGAGGCCCTGCTGCCACCGGCCGGTAGGACAAAAGATGTTGTGCAAGTTTCTCATTGCGAGCACGTACGACTATTATTGGAAAACATGCCTACATGATTAATGATCTTGATATTCTCGTCTTAATGCTATTTCAATCCTATCAATTGCCCGACCGTAATTTGTTCACCCAACACTTGTTATTGGAGAGTTGCCACTAGTGTAGATAGCTGGGAACCCCGGTCCATATTTCATCATCATATACTTGTTCTACATGTCATTGGAAGTAGTATCAACTATCTTCCGGTGCCATTGCTCTCGTGTTACTATTACCGCCGCCGTGTTACTCGTTACTATCGCTCTCATATCACCGCTACTTTCACATCACTCCCGTTGCTAGTGCTTTTCCAGGTGCAGCTGAATTGACAACTCAGTTGTTAAGGCTTATAAGTATTCTTTACCTCCCCTTGTGTCGAATCAATAAATTTGGGTTTTACTTCCCTCGAAGACTGTTGCGATCCCCTATACTTGTGGGTCATCAGATATCTTCGATATGCTCATCTTGAACTTTCCCTTCACAGCCTTGATGAATGACGAGGTATTAACTCGTTAATGCCAACAGATTGTAGACTTAGGGTTTCGTAGAAAGTAGAGGGCAAGTAGATCTCGAAAGTTTTCAGAGGAACAAAGGCGTCTAACTCAATGAAACAAGGTGGCTAGGGTTTACAATGATTCGATCCTTATTTCGTCCTTGGCTTCCCCTTTATATAGGAGGTGAAGCCGAGGCTTTTCCGTGTCACACAAGTACTAGTTACCGGGCCGCACTAGGCCTTTTCCTATATTGATTACAAGTTTCCTATAATAACTCTACTTTCCTAATCTGAACATATTCATCCTTCTGGGCTTCCGAAACTTCCAACTCCATGGGCCTTTCGCTCTAATAATAGACTAGGGGTATGTATGCGACATGCTCCTTAGGCATACCAATGCTAGTGTCCCCCGAGATTTTACTTGAGTCATAGAGTCGGGCAAAATCTCCATCTTTCATATGTTTGATAATACTTTCGAGTTATGTCCA